>NW_014038596.1:4070-9776 GCF_001186125.1 Sphaeroforma arctica JP610 | reverse complement strand
ATGTATATGTATGTATGTACACATATACATATATATATATGTGCGTGTGTGTGTATGCGTGTGTGTGTGTGTATGCGTGTGTATGTGTGTATGTGTGGGGGGGGGTGGTGGGTGTGTGTGGGGGTGTGTGTGGGTGTGGTGGTGTGTGGTGGTGTGTGGTGGCTTGTGGGGGGTGGTGGTGGTGTGTGGTGGCGTGTGAAGGTGTGTGGGGATGTGGGTGTGAGTGGGTGTGGGTGTTTATGTGTGTGTGTGTGTGTTTGTTTGTATCTGTGTTTGTGTTTGTGTTTGTGTTTGTGTTTGTGTTTGTGTCTGTGTTTGCGTTTGTGTTTGTTGTGTGTTGTGTGGTGTTTATATGTATGTCTGTATACGTATGTTTGCATGTTATATGCATTGGCGCGTATTTCTAGAACAATTTGTCGACTTGCGCATATATATTCGTGAATGTATTTGAGTTCATGGATTGACTGTTTTCCCTCAGATGTATAACAAAGTACCTTATATTTACGTGTTACATATGAAAATATTACAAGTTGGTTCTATTCGTATTGTACATGTAATGATGTATTCTTTTACCTCCGCCGGCATGTTTTAGCTGTCGAATACCTGTTTATACTTTTGGTTTTGTTCAGAGATTCTAAAGAGAGCATAACTCCCAGTGGCTGAGGTTTCGTACGTAATGCGCTGAGTACGATTTATATAATGTTTTCACACTTGATATATATTTCTAAGATCAATAGCCAGAACCCGGGATGTTCGTCATGTCAATTTATTCGCAAATAGTAAATCAGATTTCAATGTTAATCAATTTTTATTTTAGAGCTATACTTTATCAATACCCGTGCTTGGTTTATGGTTCAGTCCCCCGAAATATACACATCTCCATGTATATTATATGCCATACACCCACACTATTTTCGAATATTTGATGACGGAACTCGTTTCTGATCGATGTCTGGCTTACAGTGCCGTCCCGCAGGGCCGTTTTGAAATGAAGGAATTCGATATGCCTGGTAAGATCTCGGGAATTTTTATCGGCAGTTGGAATAACAAGTGTTCGAACGTATTTCGAATTATATGCGAGCGCATGTGCTTTTAGGGCTACTTAGAATTTACAGGTATCGGGTAGTTTGTATCGTACAGATTACGCCGGTATATGTAGTCTGGCAAGTGCCTGTGTGCGTGAATTGGGTTGAAATACTTCGCTCGCACTTGCGCTTGAATACTGCTGACCACAATCAATATATTTCGAGTTTCAGCTACACGCAAAAACTTCAAAATTATATTTCGTTACGAACTTCTCATAACTGAGGCACGATATTCTGGTATGCACTTGCCTGTGCGAGACGTAGAGAATTCTCATATGTTGATTAAGATATCATCGGCGGCGGTTTTCTCGAAGAATTCAATTCAGGACTTTCATTTTCTGCTATTAATTGCAACAGAGAACATACTGCTGCTTCGATACGAAGGCAAACAGCATCTCCCGTACATATCAAATCTGATAACGAAAGATCTCTCGGAGCCATACTCCGTCTATACTTATAGATATTTCGTTGCCACCTGGCCCCAATATTCTTTGCGGGTATGGTCGTTTCTCTTATCTAGCTAACTGTCAAGTTTGTATCAGTATGCTTAATTATAAGATGGCGTTGATCTTGTACCTCAATTATATACTCATATACAGCTTAATACGTACACTCCTCGCTGTGCCTCATACTTGCGGTACAAATGCACGTACAATATACTCAGGGCACACAGGGTTTCTCGAATTTGGACAACATACGACCCGCGATAGTGTCATCTGCTAATTCTTATTACATGCCGTTGCTCTAGTATTATCTAAAAGTTGATGGATAAGGATGAATGCATTGGCTGCATCGTTGCTAAATTAGAGTATCATAAAAGTGCATATAGAGGATACATCGCCATGTTGGCTGGGGATAAAAAGTTTCGCGGCCGGAAATATGAAACCGCGCTGGTTGTGGCAATTATCCGTCTGATGCAGTTGAGCATGTGCGATGAGGTATGTTGTGATCAGCGTGTAAATTGGTATGAAGTATGTGAGGAGTTATTACTTATGATTTAAAGCGGCAAGAATTTTCATCAAAGTTGGTAACTTCAGACCATCGTTAGATGTGTGCATACCACAGCGAAAAAAATTGTGTGGTTTCCGCGTGTCATGAATTTTATTAGAACTTCTCCATGACAGTCTATTCTGATGAATTTCGCACGTAAGATGAGAAGCTAGCGGGCCGGGTGATATACTGACGCCGTGCTCTACATGGTGGCGTATTTTTCGAAATCATTTCTTGCGTAATCGCACTACCCAGAGAAACTTCTGTTCGGTGAATACATTAATGTATTGGAAAGGTTCATGGATCAAGTTCTGTAAATTCCTGAAACGGTCTTCCCTCGCCGAATATCATATGCACAGCGAATCAATAAGGTCATTTTATTATGTAAAAATAAAATCGGGTCCCTGTGGGGATTACGAGGAATCTTGCGTATGTGATTGACGAGCCTGTTTGGCTTCATGACATTGAATTCGATTTGTCCGCTGAGACTATACCATGGCTCATCGATTTATATCTTGTAGGTTATATAATCATCAATGTGCAAATCCTCGAATATTGTCACTTGTTGTCATACTATATATACTAGAGATAGTATGTATAATGAAAGTATTTTGTTGTTCCAATTCCCAATCTCAATATGTGGTGCTTGAAACAGAAGCCAGCAATAGTGGTGCGCTCCGACTATACTCCCAATTAGGCTTTGTCAAGCACAAACGGCTCAATGGGTACTACTTGAATGGTGTAGATGCCTTCCGATTAAAATTATAGTTGAGGTAGCTGAGTGCATTGGTCAATAGTGAAAGTGGGAGCAACACCGGGCTTTTGCGTCGCCAATGTGTCGAATTTGCATTCCATATGCCGCAAGACTTCAAAAGAATGTCAGTCCAGCTTATCTGTTTGTACCAAAACAGAGGTCCCATGATATTTACAGCGATCAAACATACCCATCAAATTCTATCAATCCTGATCGGTCAACCTCAAGTCTTCTGATAACGAAGGAACAGAGGTCCAAACAATATACTATGCGTCTTTATTTGTACTATAATACTACAAATGATTACTGATGCCAACGTCTCCCGAGGTTTTTCATTTCAGTACTAATTTATAGTTGTCGACAGCGTGCTTGTTTAGAAGCTATACGGATGTGCATAGCAAGATAGCATATATATTGGATCCGCTCTCCTTTACATTGTAACAATGTTCTCAGTAACGTTGCAATCAACTGAACATAAGATCCATACATCAAATCAGCAGTCCGACTCTATGGCGAGAAGTCTGTTCGCCGTTGTCACTCTCCTGGACCCCCGAGCAATTTAGATGTCACATGCCTGTGAAAGCCTGAGTGAAGTATCGTGTTGGGGAAGTTACCACGTCTGTCAATACAACCACGGATGCTCATCCAAACACGATCTAGAAGTGTATCACAAACTGTATTCGTATATGTAGACATGTTACACATATAGCTTTGCAACTATCACAGAAACCCTCAATACAAGACAAGGCTCGAGTGCATTCTAAGACCAGTCGTTTCCATAGTACTCACGGGTATTCTGCTAGCAATCCATATATTCCAAAGTAGAATGTTACCTGTGAAAGGCTTATTATTGTCGTGCTGTGCCGGGGGTGCCATAATAGGGTGATTGTTCAACGGCCGACCACCATCTACTTGCAAGGTTGTACCAGTAATGAAAGCAGACCCTTCACCGAGCAAAAAGCAAACTGCGGCACTGACCTGATAAATTTTAGTGATTGAGAATACCAAATGAGATCATCGCCCTAGTGCTATATGGTGTTTCAGTAAGCGGATGCTTACCTCACCTTCTTGCTTACGAGGAATACACGAGTAGCGCAGAATGCTCGTTTTGGACAAGGAGGAGAGGTTTTAAGTACGCACGGGAACCAATATGTCGGCATCTCGGCATCTCAGCATCTCGACAATTGCACAATATATGTGTACAATATCAGTGAACGCATGACTACGTTGCACACCATGTGTCAGATACGAGACAGATATAGTTTATGTACGCATTCAAACGGAAGACGCTTAATATTACAGCAAAGCTCGTAATTGTGCAGAGTTCGGTTGCCGAAATCGTAGTAACAGTCGAGCAAAAGATTTCCATGGACGAAACAAACCAAGTGCACTTAGATAGAGTAATCGTATCGTAGAAGCATACGGTAAAGTTAAAACTCACTTGGTAGCGTTAGTTGGAAAAGTGACAATACAATTGATATGTAAATTGACCATTCGGATGCTACTTAATAATTTAAAAAACATCTCGCACGCGCTCCACAAAATATCGCTCACAATACAAAAGTTTCAGATTTTCGCAAGATAACAAGGCAGAAAGCATAACAAAATATACATAACTAATGCAGTACACATTGATGCATATATTCTGTATGAAATCACTTCAGTTGAAATATATGCACATCAACATCATTTCCTACCTCGGATTCAGTTCCCAAGCGATTAACAGGCAAAGTGCCTCCAAGTTTTGGTAAAACCTTTTTGATGTGAGGATCTGAGTACGCGTCAAACCCACTCGAGGCAATCCATCCTGGAGCGACAGCGTTCACACGATACCCATATTTGGCCCATTCTACAGCAGCAGTTTGGGTTAGATTCACCATGCCCATTCTAGCGGCCCCACTGTGACCCATACCTGAAAGTAACGGCAGATACAGTTCGACAAGGCGAAATGCGTACTTATATCAATCGACGTCGGACAAAGATATCGTACACGAATTTCCTTGTGGATATCGTATGAAAGGCTAACGAGGAAACAAGGTGGAAAATGAATGCTCACAGACACCAGGAAAAAAATATTATTACCTGGCATGCCACCCCACATGTCGGCAACAATATTCACAATGGAGCATCCTTCGTTCGATATGAGGTCCCGATCAATACTCTGATTCAGCAGCTCTCTATCTACCGTCAATTTACAATAACATGATCAAACAGGTATGTCTATGTTCGCTATACCGCATAGATGTGTAATAATATCGCTACGCACCAGCAGAGCGTCGGACGAGACATTTTGTTGAATTAACGCCATTCGATTGTAGTCTCGAGCAGAGACTGACTTCACACGAAAGCACTAAGTATAAAATTTGAGTGAACAAACCAGACGGAAAGGATTGACTTCAAAAAGAAAATACCTGGAGAAAAGAAAGCCACCTGTGAGATTGCTGCTAACCACCGATTCGAAACCCTGTCATGTGTGATGATATGAAGAAGTTCATCAACGGTATAGAAAGGAGAAATTTTTGGGTATCGAGTACTCTTACAAATTAATTTTGAGCCAAAAGTTGGTTGCAGTGTGATGAGTTTATGAAGTTTCACTTTTAGATATATATCAAGATATCTCATTTGAACGATTATGTATATAAATCTCCGTACGTGACTAAAATACATCTGTGATATAATATAAATGCAAATCTATATACAGATATAACTCTCACACACAAATATATATGCGTGTGAATTCATAGAAACATAGATACATACAGTACATACATACATATACATATATATATATATATACATACATATATATATATATATACATACATACATTCATACATACATACATACATACATACACACGCACACACACCACACACA
>NW_014038596.1:0-3422 GCF_001186125.1 Sphaeroforma arctica JP610 | reverse complement strand
CCCGAATATACGAAGTTATATACATGCGGCACCTTATACATATTTGAGTAGATATAACCAACAATGATCGAAATTTTTATGCAAGAATGTACAATGCAAAGATAGGTGTTCACACATTTCGTGGCACACATTTATACACTGGTACGTGCCTTTTTTGAAATATTTGCCAGCGGAGCGGGAAACTGTCCCCCGGCATTGTTTACTAGTCCTGCTATAGACCCCTGCTGCAGTATTTCGCCCATGACCTGCTTGACCCTGTCTTCGTCGCGGATATCGCACGTGTGCCATGACACAATATCATTACCATTATCGTCGGCTATTTCCTTGGCAGTTTTTTCCAATTTATGCTGGCTGCGTCCGATCTGATCAGACCAAAAGGATGTAGCAAGAATGACAACACGTGCAATAAATTAGCAACAACGCGGGGGGACACTTCGAGCACACAGTGATTATCCGGGGCTTATTTGATTGATCACTGCTGTTCTATTGTGGCTCGCCTATCTATGTCGCTTGCAAGTTATTGGTAAATTGCCCGCATAACTTCGTAAGAGTCATGCGTACAAACGGACAAAGTAACACTCACAATCATCTTTTTTCTGTAACTGATGTTCATATTCTACAAGATGGAGTGTGTGATATGTGCATATACATATGTGACTACAAAGTCGTAGGGACGACAGTGAGAAGTACAATCTACTACCTGCACACGTGTCGAGACTTATTTACCAGCGAAACAGAGGCCCCGAGAGAAGCCAGCTCGTGTGCAATGCACCTTCCGATGCCAGACCCACCGCCAGTGACAATAAACCTCTTAGATGCAAACAGCCCTGGACGATAAATACTTGCGAAAGTCATATTTCCGATGTGTACCTGTTCGCCGATGTGTACCTTAGGTGTTCATCAACGTTGACATGTCAATACGAAATTAAATATGTCTTTTGTGTACATTTTTAGATTTAAAAACCTCCTTTTTTGTCTTCCACTTTTATTGTTTACCTCTTTTTTTGTCCTCTTTTTTATACGGAGAACTCAAAATTTATATACTTACAGCACGAATGTATCCGAAATTCCAGAATACTGCTGTATGAATTCTCGTGTGGTTTGCTATACTCTGAAACGAAGTGAAATAGCATGTGTTTTATGATAACCTATAAATGAATACGACGCCTGTTGGGTGCGAGCATCCAATGCATTTATTCTGTAGTGTTGTTCTGGGTGCGGGTTATGGTAATCAGGGATATTGCCTACCAACCGATAAATGCTTTTTACCGCCAATAACTGAGCCAAAAAATATGCAATCAATTAAACCACAAATTAGATCGAAGTCAATGTATAATTTAGAAGGCTATGAGTCGATGCTTGGAAGCTTAAAAAAGAAAAAAGCATCTTAACATACGCGTACGTACGTTACTGTACCAGTGTATGTATTCTCTCTCTGGGGAGAGAACTATAGGGCTCCCAGGTCTTCAACCCTACTTATCAAATTTTTGTTTGCCTCTTTTTTTATCCAAATCTCATGTTGTTGTCAATAATCAGTGAATAATGTAGTAATATTTTTGATCAATAATCAGTGAATAATGTAGTAATATTTTTAAAAATACACATACACTGATGACATACACTCGTATGTATGTGAATTTTTTTCTTCAAAAATATGAACTATGTATTATTGGAAATATAAGTCGAGAGAGAGAACCCGCCTTTTCGAATAAAAACTCGTGCAATCGGTACGACAATTACGATACGATAAATGCTATACGACAAATACTGCACGATAAACAATGTACAGCAAATACTATATGACACTGTACTCGCGTGTGAGTGGCCAACGGATATCTGGAGTAGCATACATGTGTCAGTATACACGACAGCCAAGTTTGCACCACTATTAGTGGCACACTGTACTGTAAAAATAGCGGGTTCCTAATAGTAGTTGCACAGTTATCGTAGATTATAAATATATTAACGTATTGACGTTTATACTTATAAAACTGTAATACATTTAACGTTTTGTACTCAGTAGAGTATGGGACTACTGTGGACAATTAGGTGGTTTTCCAAATATAGATTGGTTTTTCCACTGAAATTAGAATTGTACATAATATAGGAATAATACAAATCCGACACCTGAAAATGACACTTTGGGAATCTCTAATGAACAAGAGTACCATGAGAGAGGGTCTCAGGCATGAAATGGTTGTTGGTGCAAACCTATGGTATAATTCGATATTAATCTCAGAGCAAGATAATCCCCTGAGTAAAGGACAGGGTCAGAGTTGTTAGAATTTAGGACAACCTGGTTTTGATTCCTCCTAGCCAGCCAACTAGATGTGCCCGTCTACGCCTTACATGGGAAGTGGAGCTAGGGTTTATTGGTTTTTTTGAGTAGATAATTGTTTCGAGGCGTGTAATGTAAAATATGTGTCCAATGAAATGATATCTAGTCTTACTAACTAAAACATAAATAAATCTAGACCGAAGTAGTGAGTGATTAGAGCGGAGCATATAGACAATAGTCTCAGCCTAAAATCCCCTACTCTTTTGCTCACTACCAAGGGCTGAAGCTAAACCTAATTTTAACATTTTGCATTTTAATTTTTTTAACGTATGGTCATATTAACGTAAACGTCTTGGTATCGTATAGTCAGCCGAGAGGAGACCGACTTTTACAGTACCGAGCAGCGCATCGATGTCTGTCCTCGTTTGACACCTGTCCCCGTCTGAGGCTTGTCCCCGTTTGAGACCTACCCTCATTTGGGACCTGTCCTCGTTTGAGACCTGTCCTCGTTTGAGACCTGTCCTCGTTTGAGACATGTCCTTGTTTGAGGCCTGTCCTCTATTGAGACCTGTACTCGTTTAAAACCTGTCCTCATTTGAGACCTGCCCTCGTTTGAGGCTTGTACTCGTTTGGGACCTGTCGTCCTTTGAGACCTGTCCTCGTTTGAGACCTGTCCTTGTTTGAGGTTTGTCCTCGTTTGAGGCTTGTCCTCATTTGAACCCTGCCCACGTCTGAGACCTGTCATCGCTTGAGCTCTGTTCTCGTTTGAGATCTGTCCTCGTTTGAGGCTTGTCCTCATTTGAGACTTAAGGCTTGTCCTCGTTTGAGACCTGCTCTCGTTTGAGCCTTGTCCTAGTTTGAGGCTTGTCCTCGTTTAGTACCTGTCGTCCTTTGAGACCTGTCCTCGATTGACACCTGTCCTTGTTTGAGATTTGTTATCGTTTGAGGCTTGTCCAAATTTGAAACCTACCCACGTCTGAGACATGTACTCGTTTAAGACCTGTCCTCATTTGAATCTTGTCCTTTTATGAGACCTGTCCTCGTTTGAGACCTGTCCTCGTTTGAGGCTTGTCCTCGTTTGAGGCTTCGTTCTCGTTTGAGATCTGTCCTCGTTTGAGATCTGCTCTCGTTTGTGGCTTGTCCT
>NW_014038597.1:0-9782 GCF_001186125.1 Sphaeroforma arctica JP610 | reverse complement strand
CACTAACCCATTCCGCGGCACTACACGGCGCAGACCCGATCCGTACCACAGAGGTGGGTACTCTACTTAGTAGGTCAGCAAGCGAATATATGGAACATTCGATAGTATCAGTATTTTGTCAACACCGGCCCGAATTGACTCAGCACATATCTTCCATTGTCGACTCACTTGGCCCAAGCTTCAAGCGGGAATTTACTGACCACTTCTTCCCATCAATCTTTCCTGAACCACTACAGCGACTATGAGAGCCATTCCATATGTTCATACATTGTATCATACATACTTGCCATTTTTGAAATAAATAATATTATCCCTATATCTGCCACGAAAATATTGAGCGGGTGTAGTTCCTGTAACCGGATCAGCACACTCGTTCATTTGTGTTTGTACCCGCTTAAGGTGGTACGGCCAATTATCTGTATCATCCGTTAATGCAGTACGCAAGAGGAACTTAAGTGTTCTATGGCGCGTTTCATTCGCGCCTTGCGTTTGCCGTTTATATGGTACACCTCTCTTATGGTATATGTCTGACACGAGTACTAGCTGTTTCATAACGTCGTCGCAGAACTCACCACCGTTATCAGTGCACATAATACCCGGCCACCCGTGGTCAGCAAAGACTTGGCATCATAATTCTGCCACGGTCTGCGTAGTCTTAACTTTTAATGGATAGAGCAAGTTAAACCAAAGAGGTGGTATACGTAACGGTCGCCTGTGTGCTCGGACGTGGACAGGTCAACCAGATCAATGATGACCCTGCGCCAAGGAACATCTTTAGTCACACTCTTAAGCGGTGCGAAACCATAGCGCTTGATCTGATTGATATCAAAGTTTGTACATGACTGATATACACTGTCAACTAAAGTTGCCAGATTAGGGTGCGCGATCCCAGGTCGCTTAGCATCTTTAAGTGCTTCTACTACGTTCTGGTGCTTCAGCTTATGATGTTGCTTCAGCCAAGCAAGAATGTTTTTATCATTCTGCTCTTCCAGAATAAAGGTAGGGTGTTGAGAATCCACTTGCATGGTCTCTAAGTCTGTAGTGTTTTCAGACTATTGTCCTGTTTTTACATGAGCGTCAGAATCGCTCTCATGTGCGTTAGATACACCTGACTTATTAAATAGTCGCATTATTTGTGTATACGCTTCAGGATTGTCTTTCATTAATCCCTTTAAAAATAAGGTTTGAAAGACCTCGGGTGTGGTCAGAATACAAGTACTTAGATTTATTTGATTATTTTAGGTTTATTACAAGTTTTACAGTTTATCAGAATAATCTGATAAACTGGGTTTTAGGGATTTGCTGGTTTTACAGCACATGACTAATGACTCATTTTAAGAGTCAGTCATTTTAGGATTACTGTTCATAATTATTAATAAATGAACAACGTCCCCCTCCCTGGGGAGGGAGAACGTTGAGATCTAGCGTATACTTACTACATGGGCTTATACTTTATGTTATTAAACAGAGTCCTGGCTAGAGACTGACGTTTCTTAACAGTGTCATTAGTAGATTCTACTTCTTGTGCACAGACGTTAAGTGCTGTGTTGCCTTTGAACTGCTTAACGTTCAATTGGGTAGAGAGTGGAATCTCTGATTCTTTGACCTTCTTAAGGAAGGTCTCAGAAGGGGTCCATTTGGTTGTTCCAATGGTACCTATACGACATATAATAGTATGTCTCGAGGGCGTCTTCTGGACGACTCGGGTACACTGATATAGGAAAGTATATACTTCCCTATCTAAATATATTGGCTTGGATAAAATCATGCTGATCAATTTATTGAGCCATGGATCTTTACTCCGTAATGGGCAACACCGTGTGATGGTAGCTTTATGTATATGAACATAATTTAATAGCTGGGCAATTAACTGCCATGGTGGATTAGCCCACGCAGTATGTTGGGAGAGGTCTATTTGAAAGGCGTCTCCCATAGGATGATTTAAAGTCATGTAATTCGATAGTTGTGCATTATGATGTGCAGCAAACATATCTATGGTAAGTGGCCCATATATTTTTTGAGCCAGTTCAAACCACCTGGGATTACCAGTCAGCGGCTAGTAACTCACGTACGAATTTATTAAAGTTCGGTACGAAACGTGATAACATATACGGTAAATGGCTATGTATTCCTGGCAGATATTTTAAATCAAAAAGAAATTTTGACACTGTATCATGAAAGCGACTCAGTAATTGTGAGTCGGGTTTCATCTCTTTCATATATTGAAGAGATTTCTGATCACACATCAGCGTAAATGCTGTTCCGTTTAAGTAATCTCGGAAGTGTGTTAGAGCTGCCACTATGGCTATTCGCTCTTGTATAACAGTTGGATAATTCAACTGTGAAGCATTCATTGCTCGACTAAAGAATTGTATATATCTAGATTTGTTATTAATAACCTGATATAATACTCCTACTAAGGCTAAGTCTGATGCGTCAGTTCCTATTCCAAACGGCACGCCATCGACTGGCCCTTGTACAACTGGGGCTTGTTGGGCTCCGTGTTTGAGCGCTTTAAATGCGTCATCGCACTCTTTAGTCCACAAGTCTCCTAGTTTGCCTTTATGACATCCTAAGTGTCCAAAAGGTTTAAGGTAGTCAGCTAAGTGTGGTACTCCATCTGAAAAGAAGTTTACAAACCCACACATGCTGTTAACATCTCTTCTTGTAGTTGGTGTTCGCCAATCTAACAGGTGTTCTACCTTACCGGGGTCGATCTTAATACCTTCCCCAGATATATGGTAGCCTAAGAGCTGTATTTCGCTCATTGCGAAGTGGCATTTCTTCTCGTTGATCTTGAAGTTTTGCTCATTGAGTCTCTTAAGGACTCGTCTGACAAATGCGGCGTGTTCGCCTGTAGTCTTAGAAAAGATGACTATGTCATCTATATTGACTTGCACGTTAGGTATGTCTGTAAACATTTCTTCCATTACTTGTTGGAAGAATGCTGGTAAAGAGTGTAACCAGAAAGGTGCACCTCTGAACCGGTATTGTTTGCCTTTCCATGTAAAGCTAAAGTATTTACGGTGGGGTTCATATACCTGCATTTGATGGTATCCTTGTGTAAGGTCTATAGTTGTAAACACTGTAGCACCTTCCATCCTTCGCAGTAGCTCGTTAATACGAGGTAAGTGAAAGCTATGAGTCGGCAATGATATATTTATTGGACTCTTATCTAAACATACTCTGACTTTCTTAAACGATCCGTCAGAGTTATGTTGGTCGACGGCTAGCAGTGCCAAGTTAACTGGCGTTTGTTGATAGTTAATTTCTATCACACTATCTGCTAGCCATTTCTCAACATGTTCTTTTACAACAGCCTCGTGTCTCCAGGATACATAGTTCCTTGAGGGGCACTTTAACTGTGTAAAGTCTACCTTGGTTAAGTCAAGGCTGACATATCCGTCGTTAAAGCAAAATTTTGCCCAATCTGTGATCGCTATTTTCTAATTAACAAGAATCAGATCCATGATTTTGTCCGCAAAGTCAGGTATTAATGCCTTGACTGTGTCTGACGGGGGCTTATATGGATTCAGACAGTTATCGTCCGATTGATCCTTTAATGGATCTATGTTAGTTGGTAGACCAGTTACGGTTATATCTAGAGTGAGTAAATCACTCATTCCGACTATAATGTCGTACTTTTGAACTATCACAGCTTGAGTAGTGATACTCCTATCATCGGCCAGGGAGATTTTAACACCTGTGGCGATGGTATCACACGTAGCAGTTTTATCATCAGCTAAAATGAGATGAGTTGTTTGTGTTCTCCTTTAGATATCTTTCATTAATGCAAAGCGATCGGATATACATGAAATTTCTGAACCAGGATTAATAAACGCAAGGATTTTATTTCCATTGCAATATACAGGGATTATTACACGCTCATCTAAAGAGTCGTTGTATTGTCGGTGTAATGATTGTACCAGGTAGTACCATCACTCCAACTCAATGTTGGGCTTTCGGTCACAAGACTTAGTGTGATAACCATTGGTCTTCTCACACTTGTTACACTTAGTAAGAAAGTGTGTACAGGTGGATGCATGTCTACCATTCCAATAACCGTTAGGGGTTAACTGGTACATGTCATACCCACACTGGGCGTCGGCACATTTCTTAATCTCTTTAAATGGAGGTTCCATGTCTTTCGCTCCTGCGCGTGCCCGTTTATTGGGTGGCGTGGTTAAAGTGGATTCGCGAGCACGTGTATGTTGGAGTCTCTCGTTTGAGGTCTACCTGGATACGTACCTGTGATTGGTGAGCTCCCGCGGCTTCTTGACAGCCGCTTTTCCCTTCGATGTTACTCGATGTGCGGGAAAAATAGTGAACACAGTATCATAAAACTGTTCCCATGTAAGTCGGGATAGATAAAACTTTCTTCATGTCCCTTGTCTCGAGCCTCAGTCGCGTGTTTACGTCGCAACTCGGTGTACAGACTCTCACGGTCGTTATTCCCTATGTTCTTACAGAACACGCGCATAACCAGGAATTCCTACCATCGCTATGCCTTGTCCTTTGTTATATCTGGACGTTTCAAGCCAGCGTCTAACTTCAGAATATAACTCTGAATGGGCGTGTTCTCGGCTGGTTCATTTAAAATTGAACTTAGCCCAGGGCTATGCATATCCTTACTTAACAAGGATGTGACCAACCAACACACAGCTGGCCAGTCACGACAAGTGTCTAGCTCATGCTGGTGTCGCTGCAGAATCAGATTTAAAATGTCTGCATTAAGGCAGAGATCCATTGCTGGGGAGCGATATCATTCGTCTCCAGCATGACCGTAAACACAGTAAGCGTACGAGTTAGCGTGTCGAGGTCATGGTTGTTTATAAACTCGACCTGCTTGCTGTTGGCATCCCAGTTCGACTTAAGTCGACTGATCTGTCCCCTGTACTTCTGGTTGTCCCTGTGGTCTTGTCCACGTTGGGCCTGAAGTAGTTGGTCTATGCGCTTTTGCTTAATCGCAATAATATTCGCATAGTATGCTACGTCATCAGCCTGATGCACAGCATGGGCGATTTCCATTTTATTGGTATAGTTGTCGACCGATTTATTAAGGTCGGTCACCTCGTCAGAGTGGAAATCCTCTGCGGGTTGGTGTAAAGCCGTGCGATACCCTGACACGCACCATAAATGCGTTCACGGTAATTTTGGAGACGAATGATATCGCTCCGCAACAGTGAATAGCTGCGTTAATGCAGTCGTTTGACCCTGAGGGTACAAGTTATTTAACCCTACAGAGACATCTCCACGAACTAGACCGGTGTCGAAACTGGCCAGAAGTGTGTTGGTCAGTAACATCCTTGTTAAGTAAGGATATGCGCAGTCCAGAGCTGAGCTCGATTTTAGCCGAGCCAGCACCAAACACTAACATACAAGCTACATATTGAAGCTCGATGCTGATTTGCAACGTCTCAATGTTAAGAAGAATAAGATATAGCGATGGTACGATTTCTGGCTATGCATGTATTCTGTAAGAACATAAGCAATAATGACCGAGAAAGTTTGTAGACTGAACTTAGACGTAAGTGCGCAAACGAACCTCGAGATTTAGGTCATGAAACAAAGTATCATCTGACCCGCCTTGAATAGGACAAGTTCTATCAAACTGTGTCCACTTTGTATTCTTCCAGTCGAATAACCTCGCAGGCAAAGGCGGTTGTTAAGAAACCGCGGAAGCAGACCGATCAAGGGTACGTATCCAGGCAGACCTCAAACGAGAGACCCCAACATACACGTCCACGTGAATCTACTCAAATACACACCCTGTTAAGAAGGTACGTGCGGAGCACAAGGAACCTGCATACAAGCAAGTTAAGAAATGTGCTATAGAAATGTGGTTATGACATGTACCAGTTAACCCCTAACGGTTACTGGAACGGAAAGCATGCCCAATCTTGTAAACACTATCTTACAAAATGCGATAAATATGAGAAGGCCAATGGCCTCCACACAAAACCGTGAACATCAGACCCGATATTAAGTTGGACTAACGGTACTACCGGGTACAATCGTTACACAGACAGTACAACGACTCTTTAGATGAGCGTGTAATAATCCCTGTTTATTGCAATGGAATTTAAATCCTTGCGTTGATTGATCCTGGCTCTAAAATTTCATATATATCCGATTGCTTTGCATTAATGAAAGATATCGAAAGGAGAACACAAACAACTCACCTCATTTTAGCTGATAAGAAAACCTCCATGTGTGAAACTATGGCAACAGATGTTAAGGTCTCGTTAGCCGATGATAGGTGTATCACTACCCACGCTGTGATAGTTGAATGAGCGATTTACTCGCTCTAGATATAACCGTAACTGGTTTACCCAATACCATAGATCCATTAAAGGATCAATCGGACGATAGCTGTCTGAAACCATATAAGCCCCCGTCAGACACAGTTAAGGCATTAATACCTGACTTTGCGGACAAAATCGTGGATCTGATTCTAGTAAATAAGAAGATAAATTCCGTTATAACGACGGATATGTCACCTTTGACTTAACCAAGGTGAACTTTACACAGTTGAAGTGCCCCTCAGGGAACTATGTATCCTGGAGACACAAAAGGGGTTTTAAAAAAAAGTTGAGAAATGGTTAGGAGGTGGAGTGATAGAAATTAACTATTAACAGACGCCAGTTAACATGGCATTGTTAGCTGTAGACCAACTTAGATATGAGTCCGATAAATAAATCATTGCTGACTCATAGCTTTCACCTACCTCGTATTAACGAGCTACTGCGAAGGATGGAAGGTGCTACAATTTTTACAACTGTAGATCTTACGCAAGGATATCATCAAATACAGATATATGAACCACATCGTAAATACTTTAGTTTTACGTGGAAAGGTAAACAATACAGGTTTAGAGGAGCACCTTTCGGGGTTCACTCTTTACCAGCATTCTTCCAACAATTAAGGGAGGAGATGTTTGCAGATATGCCTAACGTGCAAGTCTACATAGATGACATAGTCATCGTTTCTTAAACTAAGGGCGAATACGCCGCATTAGTCAGACGAGTCCAACAAACGGACGACGGACGCCTCTGACTTAGCCCTATGAGGAGTATTATATCAGGTTATAGTTAACAAACCTAGGTGTATATAATTCTTTAGTCGAGCGATCAATGCTTCACAGTTGAATTATCCAACTGTTAAACAAGAGCTATTAGCCGTAGTGGCAGCTCTAACACACTTCCGAGAATACTTATACGGCACAGCATTTACGCTGATGTGTGATCAGAAATCTCTTCAATATATGAAAGAGATGAAACCCGACTCACAATTACTGAGTCGCTGTCATGATACAGTGTCAAAATTTCTTTTTGATTTAAAATATCTGCCAGGAATACATAACCATTTACCGGATATGTTATCATGCTTCATACCGGACTTTAATAAGTCAGTACGTGAGCTCCTAGCTACCGATTGGAAATGCTCAAACGATATATGGGCCACATACCATAGATATGTTTGCTGCACATCATAATGCACAACTATAATTACAGGACTTTAAATCATCGTTTGGGAGACGCCTTTCAAAAAAACCTCTCCAAACACAATGCGTGGGCTATTCCACCATGACAGTTAATTGCCCAGCCATTAAATTATGTTCATATACATAAAGCTACCATTACACTGTATTGCCCCTTACAGACTTTAGATCCGTGGCTCAATAAATTGATCAGCATGATACAATTCGAGCCAATATATTTAGATAGGGAAGTAGATACTTTCCTTTATTAGAGTACCCGAGCCGTCCAGAAGACGCTCTGGAGACATACTATAATATGTCGTATAGGTCCCATTAGAACAACCAAATAGATCCCTTCTGAGACCTTTCTTAATAAGGTCAAAGAATTAGAGATTCCACTCTCTACTGATTTGAACGTTAAGCAGTTCAATGGCAATACAGTACGTGAAGTTTTTACACAAGAGATACAATCTACTATTGACACTACAGTTAAGAAGTGAACGGTCCATCCTAGTACTCCATCGCACGGTGCCATTGAACCAACCTAGCAGATCTGATGCTCTCCTTTATTATTGGTAAGTATTTACGTATACATTTTGGTTAAGGTGCAGTGTAGGACGATCTAATGGTAGGAGGTACTTGTCTAACTAAATCGGTACAAGTTCTGATACCTGGCCTTTCTCCAAGTCAAAGCGGCAAAACGTATCTACATACATTAATTGTCCACTATTTGTCGGCTAGGAGTTTGGTACTATTGAAACTTCAAACGGGAATTTACTGACCACTTCTTCCCATCAATCTTTTCTGAACCACTGCAGCGACTATGAGAGCCATACCATATGTTCATACATTGTATCATACATACTTGCCATTTTTGAAATAAATAATATAATCCCTATTGAAACTCTGGTCGTGTGTTGACATTCTTTTACTACCAGGTGCTATCGCAAATTTCAGATTACTCTTTTCTTGTACCTTAGCTGCTTTCAATTGACACTATTCAGTCAGATCTTTTAGCCACTCTTTTGTATGTTGTTTCTCGTAATGCTTTACCGCGTTACCCGCATTGCTACCATGCAATGCATGCACTTTATGTTTACCATTCGGATTTCTAGCTACACAGTAATTACACGTAGCTCCACCTATGACTGAAGTAAACTTCGTAGTCGCGAAGACTAATTTTGCTCTGCCCAATACTTTATAGCATTCTGCAATCTGATCAAGATCCTTATAATCGGGGGCTTTCGTCGTCATCCTGATCAGTAGTGGCTCTATTGAGAAGTGAGTCTGTGTGATGTGAGAGATCAGAGAGTATCCAGCGGCCAGCCTAATAGCTATTTAGCTAGCACTTCAGCTTTGTAGTGATATATTTAGTCATATGGTGCCGTTAGCCTATGGTGCATTGAATTTAGACTTTGAGTCTGTGAGACCTTGAAAATCAGAAAAACTGCACTGACGAAGTGACGAGTGACGAGCACGAGACCGTGAGCCGAAGTCAGACCATGGCTGGCTGCCAGGCTGACAGCCTGACACTTTGTAAATTTGATCCATATTTCATATTTTCGAAAATATTTTTACATAATATGCCAATACTGTCTCATATTTCATATTCCATATTTTCCGCCAAGGACTCATAATACGTATTTTCTAAATATATTACGGCCATTTTTTTCTCTCCATGTTTACCAGTCCCCAGGCCTGCTTGGCGCCCGTGGCCCATGCCCCTGTCTCCCACCCGTGCCCCGGGGCAGCTGTGGCACAAGGTACCTTTTTTTAAATATTTAAGTAATTCTAGATATGAAAAAATAGAATTACTACTTTTTTGTATGAATATTTGTTTTACTGTGAATTCACTGCGAGAGGAAATGAATAATAAATAAATACAATTCGGTCCATTTGTGTAAATAACGGCATAACGGGAAGTCATTCAGTTAGTATTAAATTTCCAGTGTACTAAAATAAATACACTCTAAATAGAAGTAGCACTGCACCCTGCGGTCCGTACTAAAATCGGTGTGGCTTGCGACAAACCTAAGTTCTGTGATAACTTGACAAATGTCTAACCAACCACCCTACCAGTATTATAGGATGGCATGTTAGGCTTGCGTGTGTTTGTATAAATATATATGTGCACCTATGTATCTCGGTTTGTACTATCATATAGATATGCACAACACACATCTATACATTATATATACATATATATATATATATATATATATATATATATATATATATATATATATATATATATATATATATATATATATATATATATATATATATACTATATATATATATA
>NW_014038598.1:7268-9795 GCF_001186125.1 Sphaeroforma arctica JP610 | reverse complement strand
TGTATGTATGTATAGATATTTATTTATATATAGGTATATAGGTATATAGATTCGTAGCTTTATAGACTTATGGATGTATATATATATGAATAGATCGATAGAATTGCATATCTATATACATATTGCAGTGTATTGTTGTATATGTACTTATTTGTAAATGATTGTATTAGTATTGGTGATCAATGTTATATTATAACGTCACATCATTACACATAACGGGACATAGTATTGGTACTAAGTAGTACTATACTACGAAAACAGAAGGAAAAATCATCTTTACAGTAGGACAATAGACTACCAAATTCTGTCAGTGCCATGTCAGTTTCTATGCGCAGACTCGGGACAATTGGCGACTATGATGGTTTTAGTTATTTGTCCTCAAGTCTTCTCTCAACATATCGACCGAAGGTACACGCGTGGACAGGATATATTAGTATTTCCGATGCGCACAAATGCAAGCCGTATTTTGGATCTTGATGTCTACTTGAAAGTGAGGTACATGCGTCATATGTAGATATGCATAGTTCTACTGTTCCTGATCCTAATCTGTCCTTTACTTAAATTTCCGGATTTTTAGAGCAGGAGTTTTGGATCGAGACCCAATTCGAGGCCTACCTCCCGGCCAACATCGCGACCTCCGCCACACCGACGGCCAAGCGCAGCATCGGCAGACTTGCCCTCTGACTCGGGATCAGGCCCTACGAAACAAAAAATAGGACATAGTGAGAGCGCCAAACCTGATACGGACGGTAGGACCGGTGAGAAGGACGGAGAGGCTAATGGGACATCTGATCCTGAAACCATACCACGGCCACGACCGTCCCTGGGCGATGAGGTTCAGACGGATGACAGTGCACAACCGGACAGTACTGGGAAGCCGGAAGAAGCCGAAGGCAGCACGCCTGTGGAAACGGGTGAGAGTTGGGAGAAACCGGTGGACAGGGGAGATGAGCCTAAGGTGGAAACAGATAGGAGTGGGAAGAGTCCAGGGGACAGGGGAGATGAACCCAAGGATGCGGCGCCAGATGCCACGTGGTCGAGTGTGGTCAGAGACGGGCCGTCCGCAGGCGAGGAAGGTGAGTCTGCGTGGGCGAGATAGGCATTGGTTTGCACTGTGTGTGGATTTATATATACGGTGCCTGTCTGAGATGTAGTAGTTTTGCATTCATTTGTCTATGTGTGGATTTACTATACAGTGCATGTCTTCGATTTCCTAGTTTAGCATTCATTTGTTCCATTTATAATTTATATATACAGTACATGCCTTATATATTCATCTGTGAATTTGAACGTGATTTAAGTTTTCGTCTTTGTATTGTTCTGTGTAGATCAAAAATCACATGCATGTGTTGGATTTTTTTTTGTTCTTTTTGTTCCTATGTTTAGATATGTGAATACGTACATGTTGAGGTGTGTTGGATTTTCAGGTGTGTGTCTTTTATTTGGTTTTCTTTTTGAAACAACAGTGACGCGATGCTGATGTATTCTGGACCGAAATCTCTAAATGTACCATTACTGGTCAGCTGTCACTTATTGTATGTTCCTATCGCCCACCATATTCATCTATATATATATATATATAAATGCATGTATATGATTGTGTATATGTATGTGTATATTTTAGAAGGCTATGGTATGTGTGTTTTTTCCTGTATGATCAATATGTATTTATAATATATATATATATATATGTGTGTGTGTGTGTGTGTGTGTGAATGTGTTTATATGTATATATGTATATGTATATGTATATTTATATATATGTATATGTATATGTATATGTATGTATATATGCGTCTATATATATATGTGTGCATGGATCCATACATGTACCCATGTATGCATCCATGTGTGTTTGTATTCGTTCATCTATGTGCATACCTTACAAATAAGCTCTTTCTCTACCTTTGCGTCAATCGTCTACACCTACTCCACACACACGTGTTGTGGGAGTTCACCCTTCGCATCGGCTCATCCTCACGTGTACGTTACAGTAGAGGAGAGCGTACCAGACACACCAGCCCCCACAGAGCAACACGCACCGTATCAGGCGGAAATACCTGACGTCGCAAACTTAGAGGCGGCGCAATTGGCCATAGTCAAAGCAAGACAGGCCTTGGCTGGAGGTGACAGGGTGAGTGATTCATAAGTGTTTTGTGTGTGTAAGTGTAAGTGCTTGTGTATCGCCGTGCACGATTGTATGTACATATGTCTGTATTAGTGACAGGACCGTTTCTTGCGGAGATACGTGTTGTTGTGATCTTAGAAGCCGTCTGATGGGCTACATTCCAAACAGGTCATTTATGATTGTTGGCATGTGTGTGCGCGTTTGAAAGAATATGTGTATGTGCACATGTGCGTGCGTAAAAAGGCAAAACCAGTATCAGGCGAGATTAGCCCAGAGTCTGCGCAATTGACGAGGGTGTGGAGCCGACAGCATATGGATGGCAAATTGTACGAGAGTAGACTGAGAGATTCGTTTCGATGTCAACTTCGATACATATATACATACTGTTATATAAATATA
>NW_014038598.1:3796-6817 GCF_001186125.1 Sphaeroforma arctica JP610 | reverse complement strand
CTATATATATTCATGTATATATATCTATATATATTCATGTATATATGTATGTCTGTATTTATGTATGTATACTTGTATGTATTCATGTATGTATGTATATATGCATACAGGTGTGTATGTCTATATGTTGTATGTGTATATTTATATATATATATATATATATATATATATTATACCCGTGCATATATCTATACAATATAAATATGCGCATCTCACTTTGTCCATTCCCGAATGCTGTACCCTAACCCATACCAGGAAAAGGCCACCAGATTAGCGCTGAAAAGCAATCGGCTGTACAAGTCAGATGTAGCTCAAGCCCTGCTGAACGCACTGGGAGTGACAGAGCACGATGACCAGAGGGCCACAGCCTCGCCCACGGCCACAGATCAGACGGACACCACACAGACACAGTCGGATGGTGACGAGGAGGTGGAGAATGCTGGGTTCAAAAACCAAGGTATGTGTACTTGTGAGCAGGAGCTAGAACGGACTTCTTGATCATATATAGTCCTAAACCCTAAACCCTAAACCCTAAAATCTAACGACCTTTCCTATGCTCAGCGCAAGACACTTCCAGTGCCTGGAACTCGTACGGTCCCACACCCACACCCCAAACGCATGAGGCTGACAATTGGTGGGAAGCGCCCGCTGTGCCCAATAGTGGGATACCTACCAGAATGAGCAAACCGACCAAACCCACACCACCGGTACGGCATACTGAATTGGCTGTTGTATTGTGCTACCGCTCTCACGCGGTAGTGTTGTGTGTGTGGATATTCGTGGGTCCTAGTTTTCAGTTTACGCCACTCATGCATACGTTCATTTAGATAAAAAAGCTTTATTCTCATATATTTACATTTGCTTATGCCTATGTTTTATCTTCGTGTGCATAGATATGCTCATGCATACGTTTATTTTGATGTAAAGGTTTTATTCTCATATCTTAAGATATGCTTATGCCTATGTTTATCCTCATGTACATAGATATGCTCATGCATACGTTCATTTTGATGTAAAAACTTTATTCTCATATATTTGGATATGCTCATGCCTATGTTTATCCTCATGTACATAGATAGGCTTATGCCTATGTTTATCCTCATGTACATAGATATGCTCATGCATACGTTCATTTTGATGTAAAAGCTTTATTCTCATATACTTAAATATGCTTATACCTATGTTTATCCTCATGTACATAGATATGCTCATACATACACGTTCATCTTGATGTAAAAGCTTTATTCTCATATATTTAAATATACTTATACCCATGTTTATCCTCATGTACATAGATATGCTCATGCATACGTTCATTTTGATGTAAAAGCTTTATTCTCATATATTTAGATATGCTTATGCCTATGTTTATCCTCATGTACATAGATATGCTCATGCATACGTTCATTTTGATGTAAAAGCTTTATTCTCATATATTTAGATATGCTTATGTCTATGTTTATCCTTATGTACATAGATATGCTCATGCATACGTTCATTTGATGTGAAAGCTTTATTCTCATAAATTTAGATATGCTTACGCCTATGTTTATCCTCCTGTATATAGATATGCTCATGCGTACGTTTTTTTACATGTAAAATTTTTATTCTCATATATTTCGATATGTTTATCCCAATGTTTAATCTCAAGTATATAGATATGCTCATACATACGTTTATTTTGATGTAAAATGTTTATTCTCATGTATTTAGATATGCTTATGCCTATGTTAACCCTCATGCATATGGATATGCTCACGCATACGTTTATTTAGATGTAAAATGTTCTCATATATTGAGATATGCTTATGCCTATGTTTATCCTCATGTATATAGATATGCTCTTACATACGTTTATTTTGATGTAAAATGTTTATTCTCATATATGTAGATATACTTTCGCCTATGTTTATCCTCATGTATATAGATATCCTCATGCATACGCTTTTCCTCATGTATACACACAGAGCCCTAGCACACCCTCCAGTAAACCTCCGAGCAGTCCCGCAACAAGCGCCCCTTCCTCAAGAAGTGCATCACGCGATGAATTCGAAAGTCGAAGTGAGTCTAATTATAGCACAGTCTTGGCTTTTCAATGCCTGGGTTCGGAGGCTGGAGTGGTGGGATATATATTTTTGTTTGAGCTGGAATTCGCTGGTGGTTCTATATTAGTGCGAACGTGCAGAATACTCAGACATTTCGCAGTAATGGAAGGTTTATTACGCAAGTTTATTATTCAAGTTTTAGTTTCTGTTCGTCACATTGGAAGTCGAGAATATGTAATGTGTTGCTTTTGTGCAATGAAATGGACTGTGTGCTTGGCCTGGAGTGCATGTGAAAGCGTACATTTTATTTACCAGTCAAATCTCCAACCATTTCCTGCAAGTATAAAGCTTTAGGGTTTAGGTTTTTCAATTCTCTGTTGGCTGGGGTGCAAGAATGGATGTTCATGCTCTTTAGGATAGACTATGACTATCTCCAATTATCTTCAATTGTCCCCAATTGTCTCCAATTCATCTCCAATTGTCTTCAATTCATCTCCAATTGTCTCCAATTCATCTCCAATTCATCTCCAATTGTCTGTATCTGATCATCTATTTCCTGGAATGGCCCAAAGATAAACCGAGTACGCCAAAGCCGGTGCGCAAACCGCCGCCTCGCAGCCCTCGTGTGAGTGTGGGGTCACAGGACGCGTTTGAATCTGGCAAAGGTACGTATGATCGGGTGAATGAGAGACGGGGTGTGGAGGCTGGTGGCATGGGCTTTTTAAGGGGGATTTATACATGTATATAAATGTACGTGTGTGCGTATGTATGTAAGGTTTGTATTTGAAATACGCGTGTCTATTTATATCCGCGCACGCGTGCTTTCAAATTTGCTTCGGCATAAGTTGCATTCGGTGGCTGTTTTCGTGCATGGGTGGATTCAGCTACAGCTGCAATGCCTACTACCTACTCTCAAGTACGTGCCCAACTACTAGATCTTGGTTAACAAGCACCTACCGGGGTACCAATATGCCTT
>NW_014038598.1:0-2926 GCF_001186125.1 Sphaeroforma arctica JP610 | reverse complement strand
GTGTGTGTGTGTGTGTGTGTGTGTGTGTGTGCGTTTATATATATGTATATATATTTATAGACTCACATATATATATATATATATATATAGATGTGTGTGTGTGTGTGTGTGTATTTGCGTGTGGTTGTATATCTATGTATGTATCTGTATTTCTATTTCATATCTATATCGATTTCTATTTCTATTTCTATATCTATTTCTATTTATATATTGGATATGTATCTTCTCACAGGCAAACCCAGCTCGCCAATTCCCACCCGAAAGCCGCCGCCTCGCAGTCCAGTTGGATCTCAGGATGAGCTTGAGACACCAAAAGGTATGTATAGCAGAAGTCGACGTATTCTGTAGCGTAGACGTATCTCTGCCACAGCTGCACTTACTGACACACCTGTTATGTGTACAACTATTCTGTGACCTGTGGTAGTGTATTCAATCATTTTGTGATGAGCGATACCCATGTTAGCTGATATCCAACCGAAACGAACCAAACCAGAAGTTCATAAAATCTATAAATATAAAGGCCAAACCGCTGCAAAATAAAAGTTTGATTTCGCAGTTTGGGCATATAGTTCCACCCTGTATAAAGATCTTCACTTAAAATCGCACAATATGTGTTCAGTTCAACGACCTTGATATAGACAATATGTTTCCAAACCACTATTTGGCTGACTATTCAGTTAAACGTAGGAGCCTATCTCCACTTATTGTGGTTGACAAACGTATTAGACGTAAAATCTGGACAAACGTATTAGACGTAAAATCTGAAGGAAGCTACCATGTGGTTGGCTATGCCGTGATATCCTATCTCAACGGTATTGTACTTGGCGATATAATGTATTTAATATATGATCGGAACTATTACACTTTGCTTTAGATTAAACATATTTGATCGAAACTACCATATATCTGGCTATTCCGTGATATCCTGTCCAAACGTTAATGAACTTATACACTACATTTAATATATGAACGGAATATTATACCATGCTTTAGATTAAAAAGATATTATCAAAACTGCCGTGCAGTTGACTATTCCGCTCCTTCCTATGTAAACGTGAATGTGATAGGCAATACCATTATATATCATCAGTACATATCATATATATATATATGATCGAAGCTATTAATGCCATTATATTTATCACCAGTACATATCATATATGCATGATCGAAGCTGTTAATGCCATTATATATATCACCAGTACATATCATATATATAAACGAAGCTATTACACCATGCTGTTGATAAAATCCATCTCATCGAAACTACCGTGGCTGATCAAATTCATACAGGCCAAAACGCAGCAAACAAAAACGCAGCCGAAGAGGCGCTGCAACTGGCCGCCAAAGCAGAGGCCGCGGGAGACATTGCGAAGGCGAAACGTATGGCCAAACGGGTATGTGGTGCGGGAAATAAATAGCCTATATGGTTATACCATGTGCTAGGTTACTAGTTCCTAAGAGGGTGTCGTTGGAAATTCGCTAATATTGTTATATTGTGTTTTATAGTATACGAATTCCTGGAAAAATGTGGTGTGGGAAATAGCCTATATTGTTAAATTATGTAATAGTATACGAAGTCCTGGAGAAAATGTAGTGAGGGCATTAGCCCATGTGGTTATACATTGTACTAATAAACTAGTTCCCAAGAGGGTATGTGGTTTGGCATGTAGCCAATAGGATTATGTTGGGTGGTATTAAGTGAGTATGGGCACTATGGAATGGTCAAGAGGTCAAGAGTGTGATATATCGTGGATAGTTACGGTGAGGTGTGGTGCGAAATTGTGCGAATAAACGGTGTGCGGTTATGTCCAAGTGGTTGTGTTTTAGTATTCCAGGGCTTTAGTGTTTAGGGTTTAATATTGCGTGGAGATGTTTCTTTTGTACTGTGTTGTTAGCCAGGGTGTGATGATAAGCAGCAGATGGGGTGTATTGATATGTGAGTTTTTTAGGGGTGGGTGGTTTGAGAGGATTGGCTGACAAGCCTTCACCAGGGTTTAGGGTTTTGGGCTCATGGCTTAGGGTTTAGATAGCTCACTGGTCTATGCGGATGTATTGAGTGAGAACGGCCGCGTGTGCTAACATCCGTTTGCGGCAACGTATTCTATTGGCCACACCTGCCGCCTCGCCAGTAGTACCCTTTTTTTTTGCATTAGTTGTTTAATTGCAGTTTTATTTATTTATTTATCTATCGACATTGTTCAACCAATAATTCGAGCACAACTTTGGCGGTGTCATTTGACCCATATTCAGTTATTCCTGCCCCGTTCCATATCACCTGCCGTGGTCTTATCTGTCGTCACTGCAGTCCTATTTCTTCATGCCCTTCCATTCCCGATTTTGTGGTCCGCCAATCATTAATTCTTGTCACTCCATTCCTAAAACTAAAAACAAATCGCAACAGAGCATGCGGCTGTTCTGGACGGCTGAGGCCGAGCTATTCGATTTGCGACTCCAGGACATCGAAGTGCCCGAGAAACCACAGACACCTGCCACACCCCCGCCCAAACCTCATAAGCCATTCCTCAATGTACAGGAAAACGGTAGGTGAAACGTATTCATGTGTGAGGTAACGGCAGATGAAGCGTATTCAATGTGTCTATTCACTGTGTAAATCTATCAGCTCTTTCTCACTATACAGGAAACGTGCAAGGAAATCGTATTCATGTGGGCTGGCGTGGTGATTTGTGGTTGTGTTGTTGCCGTCACACCCCTGCCTGAACCTGATATATATATATATATATATATGTGTGTGTGTGTGTGTGTGTGTGTGTGTGTGTGTGTGTGTGTGTATGTGTGTGTGTGTGTAATATCTGTACGTATGTATATATGTTTGTATGTATGTATGTATGTATATATATGTGTGTGTGTGTAATATCTGTATGTATGTATATATGTATGTATGTATGTATGTATGTATGTATGT
>NW_014038599.1:9169-9796 GCF_001186125.1 Sphaeroforma arctica JP610 | reverse complement strand
ATATATGTATATGTATATGTATATGTATATATATATATATATATACATATATAGTGTACTTGTTGTATTCTGTCCCTCGTATGGTTTGATTCAGAATTGACCCACTTTTCAAAGGCTTGTGAACAGTCATCTGGTTATAGCTTGTAGTACTAATAGTGTCCGCATTGATATTAATCACATTACAATTAAATTTCAGGTAAATCTACAATTAAATTGTAGGTAAATCTACAAATTAATTGTAGGTAAATCTACAATTATATTGTAAATACATCTACAATTAAATTGTAAGTAAATCTATAATTAAATTGTAGGTTTATGGGTAGACTGAGATAATTGTCTCTGTCCACAAACAGCAGGGACTATAACGGCACACATATTGTGCAAACGCTCCTTCCAATAGTGCCTTTTATTCCTTATAAATATTTGAACCCCCTAAACTCTGAATCTCTTTGTATATACCTTTTAGGAATTCGTAATCATGTTGTATGGCACCGAACGGCAACAGAAACGCAAACTGCTGGGCAGCACATGCTATAGAATAAATCATGGGCATTGGGATACAGGCGTAACTCGACACAAGTGGTTGTCATTGAAAGGATCCCAGTGTCGCGCTGAGGTAATTCTATA
>NW_014038599.1:1107-8643 GCF_001186125.1 Sphaeroforma arctica JP610 | reverse complement strand
ATAATTGAATTACGCACTCAGACTGATACTATAAGGTGTACACAAGTTACGCCCAACAGTTCACCTTTATTGACTAAAAGGACCCCTCACTCTTTGTACCCTGCGTGGCTGCCATACTGGCACCTGAATCACTGACCGAATGCAAACTAGCCCTACTGTATGATTATGGGTTATTCTAAACCCTAAAACCCTAAACCATAATCCCTACTGCTTGTGTGTGCGCCTCTTCAGCTACAAGTACAAGTGGTGTGTCGCTCGAGCACTCTGTCGCCCCAAAGCCGCAACATGATGATGTACGCGCAAGCGGTAGGGCTGTGCACAATACGATTGGTCAGAGCAAAGGACATCAAACCCACAGGCGCACAGTGGATGAAATGGGCCACACTAGGCATCAACAAAGGTACTAAACCCTAAACGCTAAACCCTAAACCCTAAAACCTAAGCCACACTAGGCATCAACAAAGGTACTAAACCCTAAACCTAAACCCTAAAACCTAAACCACACTAGGCATCAACAAAGGTACTAAACCCTGTACCTTAAACTCTAAAACCCTACACCCCAAGCCACACTAGGCATCAACAAAGGTACCAAACCCTACAACCCAAGCCACACTAGGCACCAACAAAGGAACCAAACCCTAAACTCTAAACCCTAAAACCCTCAACCCGTAGAGTAGCTTCACCTGTACCCGTTTCTCTCAATGCATACTGTGGTACGTATAGGCAGTAGGTCTAATCCACAAAACTGTTTTAGGGTTAGAGTTTAGGGTTAAGGTTTAGCCTAATTCTAAAACCTGGTACAGTACGGTTGAAAGCAAAGACGCTTAGTCGAACTGTATATCCTTTTGCGCTCACATTTGTTCGTAATACGGCAACACAGCTATGTACTGTCACAGTCATTGGGTGGACAACAACAGTTAGCAGTAAGCCCATTAATTCATTCGAATCGTAATGGTGTTTTGTAGGCAAGACAGTGCAGCCGCGGGTGGTGATTGAGTACGGACTCACTGCATACCGCACCAAGAGTCACAAGGGTCGCAGTCCCGCTTTCAACAAGGTAGGTAGCATGTCTAGTAATAAGGTAGGTAGTAATTGGGTAGGTATCATGTGTAGTTTAAGATGGGTAGCATGTTGCTTGTTCCCAGGTATACGTGCGCTAAAAAGTAATTAGCGAAAAACTTATATCTATATTTATATCTTATATTTATATATTAACATCTATATCTTTAACTACTATGTTATAAAATATGTATATCTATATTTCAATTTAAACTCAATGTGTTTCTCAGATTACATTAGTCGTTAGTCATATTTAATACAGCCATGTACAGAGACTTGTGTAGTAGGAGAATGCGAGGACCTCTTGGATGGACTTTGAGTGTAATTAGAACTGTCTGCAAACTGTGGGTATAGCTTCTGATGAAATTTTAGTGGTGGAGGGTACAACTAAGTCACAAGTTGCCATAGCAACAAAGTCCAGTTTAGTTGCCATAGTAGCCACATGCAGTGTACACGACCCCCCCTATCAACCCGTTGACAAGTACATCACTTTCAATTACATCACTTTCAATACTCATCTTTTCTGTACCACTGTCTTGTTCTGCGCTTGTTGAGTGTGGTGTACTTGCGCATGGCTTGTGTGCTTTCATAGCTCAATGACCCAAAGAATGGCATACGCAAAACCCTAAAACCCTACAACCCTACAATCATACTATGAAGACATACAATTAAGTTAACCTGGGGAACACTCACAGCCTACCATTCCACCGACTGACTAATTCAAATCCAAATCCAAATTCAAATGCAAGAATGGTTTAACACCCTAAAACCCTAAAACTACCTCAAATGCAACGCTGAAATGGGTTATTATAAACCCCCAAAACCCTAAACCCCTACAACTATCCCAAATGCAAATGCAGGAATGTCGATTCTGGGTCAAGGACGGCGAGGAGAACTACATCATTCGGCTGAGTGTCTATAACATGGTCGGCAGAAAGTATGTATGTGTGACACCAGCACTCTATCACCCTATACTCAGAATCATAGTTATCAGTATTCATTTGTCTGAGGGTATATAACCAGCACTCTATCACCCTATACTCAGAATCGTAGTTATCTGTATGCGTGTACTGGTACGCCTGTATCCGAAGTCACGTATGTGGTCCTCTGCTTCCTCCGCACGCTAACGCATTGCCTGACCTCTGCAGGAGTGCTCTTGTGGGGCGTGGCTACATCTCCATGAGTGACATCTGCGACAGAGGCGGAGAGTATGACTTTGTGGTGGATCTGCGAGAGGAATACGATGTCATGAGAGACCGCGACCACACGGCGATGCTCAAGCAGAGCTTTGACGACCTGACATCTCTCCACAACTCCACACGGTATGTCAATGCGATGTGATGGATAGGCGCACGGATTATTCGGACTATTGGGCGTGGGTGTTTGGGATATGTTCTAAGGATTGAGGTGTATGTGACAGGGTTGCTATGTACACCTACGTTGTGTCTACCGTCCTACTCTACGCTTACGACCGGGTCCTTCCATTTAATCTTCACATCAATTGCACATTAATTTCACATATATTTCTCATTTATTATTATTATTAATTTCGCATTAATCTCTAAACATACAGGAACTATAGTATAGGGTGTTATAGCTTTAAATGTTATTCAGTCTATTGACATATACAGGAAGTATAGTATAGGGTGCTATAGCTTTCTGATGTTATTCAGTCTATTGACATGTACAGGAAGTATAGCATAGGGTCATCAACACCTCGGATGAAGACAGCGCGTAGCCACGATGACATTGATACGTTGCATTCAGAAGGTACGTCCCTGTTGCATTGGTGCAGATTAATCGAGTGCGTCTAAGGATGTATATATAGGACTTCTATAGATGTTAGGTTTATGGTTTTGATTTTAGTGTAGTGTAAAGTGTATAAATATATGGAGTTTTGGGGTTTAAGGGGTTTAAAAACCCTTAAACTCTATTTTAATGTTATAAATGTATAACTCACGTAACAAAGCAGTATTGCGGCCTTCAACTTTATATTTCAAAATCCCGCGCGTTGAGTAGCGCCAGAAAAAAATCGATCGCACAGATCGCACGTAATCTGATTGCACGCTCTGTTCTGTTGTTCTCATGACACGCTAAATTCAGCGTGCAGTTCTCATAGCACGCTTAACCCGGCGTGCCATGCGGATATATTGCACTCGCTTGTGGATATGATTGTACTTGTCTCGAGTTGTGGGGCAGATGATATCCCACTAAGCTGTAGGCTATCTGATTATGTAACTTCTCTCTTCATCAGATGAACTGAATGTCAAAGACTCTGCGAGTTTTGACACTTTGAACTTCAACTCAGTGGACGACCTCATGAACGTAGGCGAGGTAACTACCGTTTGCGATGCAGTGCTGTTTGATTTTTGTATATGTGTGTACATGGTCTGCAATACTTGTCGTTGGCATTCTTCTGTATTACTTTACCCTGTTCATTTATACGGAGTCCCGGTAGTTTTAGGGCGTTTCCGATTTTGCTCTAGTCTGTTCGTGTACTCATGCGCATGACAGCTTACTAGTAAATGCAAATGTTGTTTTGTAAGTAATATTTTTAATAGTGTTGTTGTGTAGGTAATATTATTAATAATGTTGTTTCGTAGGTAATATTATTAATATAATAATATGTTTATTTTAGGACCAATTGCCTTGACCTACCTTTGCGTAGCCTGTCTCGTATCCCTACCGCAATGATGTTACCTAAACCCTAAACCCTAAAGAAATATGTTCGTGAGATTCGACTTAAGCATTCGACTCAGATACGAAGTTATTGTATGTGATCTAAACCGAAGAAGTTATTGTATGCGATCTAAACCGAATTCGGTGTTATATTCCCGGTGGTACTGTTGGGTTTTAGGGTTTTTAGGGCCTTTAAGTAGTAGGGTTTTAGGGTTAGTACTGTTGGTTTGAGTAGTACAGGTTCTGTGGCATGTTCTTGAGATTTTAACGCACGATGACAAGTGCCCAGTGCGGCAGGTCAATCGGTGCAGTGCTACGTGATGGTTTTAAATTAGAACGAAAAGGTTTTAAACCCTGAAACCCAACCATGTGCTTAGTGGTATACTTCTGGCAGTCGAATCAATACAATGCATACAACACTATAGACAGAGAAGCCTGGTGCTAAGAAGGGCACTAGCATGGAGATGATGGAGATGGATACGGATTTCCTGAACTCGTCAATGGAGCATCTGGAGGACGAGGGCAGCGCAGACGAGTACCTGTGAGTATCATGAGACACTGCTACACTGCTACAACAAACGCACTGCTGCGACGATGCTATAAGACTGCAATATCTAATCGCAAATATTTTCTAGATGCACCTATATATATATATATATATAGATATGTATGTATAGTATGTATATAGTATATAGTATATAGTATATATATATAGTATGTATATAGTGTATATACAGTTTGGGTATGGGTATCTGGTAGTGTCGGAGAACCAGTGAGGGGTAGACTATTGCACTGGCACAGACACACGCTTTGTAAACCCTAAAACCCTAAACCCTTTTCTACACGTAGTACAATCAGTGACTCGGATGAGGCAACAGACTACAGCTGCGACTGGGGATCAGCCAGTACAGAGGGACTGAGCGAAGACAAAGACAAAGCACGCCACAAGCATAAAGGCCTGCGCATACGTAAGAGCAAACCACTGACTGTGGCCACCCTGCCTCTCGGACGAGGTGAGTCATGGGTGTTGCTTTGGAGCGGCTTTGGAGCGGCTCTATGTGCTGTTTGGTGAAGACTTTTGAAAGTCTAACTCGTGATAAAATCCCTAAGAGGGTGATTGGCTGCGCTGCTACGGCTAATAGCCTAGCTTTCTGTGCAAACCCCTAAACCCTATATACCTACTCACTGTTCTAGGGTTTAAAGGTTTAATAAACCTATTAGCTCGATCTGTAACCACACCCCAACCCCTCGCAATCTTCTCAATTACCATGTTACAACCGATACAGAAAGCATCAGTGGCACCCAGGACCAAATGACCTTCACAACACCCGACCCCTCCTTCACGGACGACTTTATGGACAAGGCCGTTGACCTGCGCAGCCACGGCAAGCGTGGTGCGCTAGTGGGTTCATTGGCCGTCAGAGTGAAGTTCTGTGCCAAAGACGAGGTCGAGCACTGGTTCTACCGACGCATGCTGGATGAGGTGAGTAGTATGGTTGGTGGTTGCTTGTGTGGTGATGAGGTGAGTGGTATGGATGGTGGTTGCTTGTGTGGTGATGAGGTGAGTGGTATGGTTGATGGTTGCTTGTGTGGTGATGAGGTGAGTGGTATGGTTGGTAGTTGCTTGTGTGGCGTATAGCAGACAAGTACCTGACCTAGGTACAGTAGTGTTGGTCTGGTGACAACGGTTAGGAGTGTGCGGTTGACAGGAGGATGGCTGAGAGTGTAGTGGTAGAGGACCTGTTCGCACGGCTACTGCTCGTCAGGTGATTAGACAGCATACCTGCACATTACAGCGGCAATACTTACAGCCTTTAAACTTAGATGGTTCCTACGTTCTGTTCCGAGCACACTGTCTCTTCTTTAGGGTTTTTGGGTTTTAGGGTAAAGGGTGTTGCCACACCTCTCATGACACCATTCTATTTGGCATTGCAGTTTGATGAGGATAATGACGGAAAGCTCAGCAGCGCTGAGTCTAAGAGTGTGCTAGAGGCCATCACCAACATCTGTGACCTGACGCCTGACCAGCTGGATGTCCTGTCTACGGTATGGTTGATGGTTAGGGTTAAGAGTTTAGAGTTTCAGTTAGAGCTATGCACATGTCGTTGAGGTTTTTGGGTTTATGGTTTGAAATAGGGCTTTGTACACGTGGTTGGTTGAGAACCAAACGACAGCCGCGCAGATGCCTTGCACCGCAATAGTCCCACTGGTTACTGCCCGTACTTATTCATACGTGCAGGTAAATAGGGCCTCTTTAGGCCATATTGTTCTATGTACGATGGTTATATACAATGCTTGTCCTAGTTCTTATGAGTGTACTTATTCATACGTACCGGTATATAGGGCCTCTTTTTGCCATATATGGTTTAATACGATGATTGTCCTAGTCCTTATGAGTTTCTGGTACATCTATCCGTCATTGTAAGTTGTTGACAGTGTTCAGTCCCTTCCGAGTGGCACTTATACTCATAACCTGCGTCACTCATAGTATTAGCACCATACACGCCATCGCACTAGTATGTATTCCCCTTCCAAAAAAGCGCGTAACCCAAACCATAAACCCTAGCACATCCCACATCCCCTATCACTTCAGAAACTTTGCGGATCAGACAAAGGCCCCATCGAAGAAGACGACCTGCTGCAGTATCTGCAGTCGCCGGAGTTTCACACCCACCCCATGTCGTACAGCCTGTTGTCATACCTGTCCACCAGGCCAACGGATCTGGTAACGCTTATCGAAGACGTTTACGAGACGGCCGGTACAAGTGATAAGACCAGCACAGTCGGGGCCTCAGTGCTTACTATACGCGACTGTAAGTGGGCCATTGGGTTTGGGTTAATGACCAATCATGACAGTGTATCAGATTAATCTTACCATATCCCTCCTCGATTAATCTTACTATAACCCTCCTAGATTAGTCTTACTGAAACCCTACTAGATTATTCTTATCTTTCGCATAATTTGATTCTTAGCTTTCCCAGTGAACGGTTTGCAAGATGGTAAGCAGCCCACTTGATTTCTTCACGATCGAAAAAGAAGAGCCTGATCCCTTGATAACTGCACAGAATATCATTGTACCAGTACAAGTGATGGTGAAGGAGAGCCTGATCCCTTGATAACTGCATAGTATATATTTGTACCAGTACAAGTGATGGTGAAGGAGAGCCTGATCCCATGATAACTGCATAGTATAAAATTGTACCAGTAGAAGTAATGGTGAAGGAAAGCCTGATACCTTGAAAACTGCATAGTATATCATTGTACCAGTAGAAGTGATGGTGAAGGAGAGCCTGATCCCTTGATAACTGCATAGTATATCATTGTACCAGTAGACGTGATGGTGAAGGGGAGACTGGCAAGTATAAGCGATGGTGATGATGAAGAGATGACTGATACGTCTGAGACAACTGACTATATATTCCCGAGGCACCAACACACACACTGCCATTGTACTACAACCTAGTGAATCCATACGCTCACTCGCATAACTACCAGTCAGTCACTCGACTACAAATTTGAGTGGAATAATATGACATGCATGATATGCCAACGGGCAGTACATCTCTGTACACAGACACCGGTGTGCTTTTACGTATATGCTCACACTTTCGTTCTCGTTTACGTTTACGTTACAGGTGAGAAGCTGGCGAAGGACACAATGGGCCTGAAAATATTGGACCGGTGCACTGGCCTGGTCGTCGACGAACACATTCCCAAGTACATCAAAATAGGTATGGCGACATGGATTACGTATGTGATACATTGAAATGGCTTACGTATGTGATACATTGATATGG
>NW_014038599.1:0-747 GCF_001186125.1 Sphaeroforma arctica JP610 | reverse complement strand
TACATTGACATGGCTTGCGTTTGTAATACATTGACATGGCTTATGTATGTGATACATTGACATGGCTTACGTATGTGATACGTTGACATGGCTTACGTATGTGATACATTGATATGGCTTACGTATGCGATACATTGACATGGCTATCGTATGTGATGCTTTCAAATGGCTTACGCGTGTGATACATTGGCATGGCTTACGTATGTGATACATTGACATGGCATACGTATGTGATACATTGACATGGCTTATGTATGTGATCCATTGATATGGCTTCTGTCTGTGATAAATTGACATGGCTTACGTATGTGATACGTTGGCATGGCTTACGTATGTGATACATTGATAAGGATTACGAATGCGATACATTGACATGGCTTGCGTTTGTGATACATTGGCATGGCTTATGTATGTGATACATTGACATGGCTTCGGTTTGTGATACATTGACATGGCGTACGCATGGGATACGTTGACATGGCTTACGTATGTGATGCATTGACATGGCTTACGTATGTGATACATTGACATTGCTTATGTATGTTATACATTGATATGATACGTTGAAATGGCTTACGTATGTGATGCATTGACATGGCTTACGCGTGTGATACATTGACATGGCTTACGTATGTGATATATTGACATGGCTTGCGTTTGTGATACATTGACATGACTTACGTATGTGATACATTGATATGGCTTCTGTCTGTGATACATTGACATGGCTTACGTTGTGATACATTG
>NW_014038600.1:0-9818 GCF_001186125.1 Sphaeroforma arctica JP610 | reverse complement strand
GGAAAGCGGGCCTGGGCGGCAACGCGGGTGTGTTAACAGTCAAAAGCGCAGCACTGTGGTGAATTGCTTCAGCTGTGCCCTTCCTACTTGGCGGCCGTTGTGGTACTTTTGGAGGACTCGACATTCCGAACAATTCGTTGCGTTAATTGTCGCCTATTTGGGTCTGACTTCTGTCCTTTGAGGCTTCTTTACCTCTAAAAACTCAAGTAAAAGATAGTCCTATGTTCCCGCCGTTCGACGGCAGTGTATGTATTATGAAAATCCACGCATGGCCATTAAAATACATCGACGACTGATGCACGAAACGTTCTACATGTATTTACGTATGCACGCTGAAGCCTGAAGGTCAACGGCAAGAAGCATACGTATGTATTTACTTCATCAATACACTACTCTTCTATGCCCAAGAGACCTGAAGACATCTGTGCCTCTCAATCAAATCATATTCAATTCCGTTTTGGAAATATTTTTTATAAAATTATAAAAGTAAGTTAATAAAACAATTAACTTTTGCTCAGTTGGATCGGCATACGTGATTCGGCAGGTTTTCCTCACGGTCACTCATCAGTCACTGACTAACAGTCTGACAGACTGACAGTCCGACACCCATGACCCAGCCGGCATTTTATACACACGGACAGCACTGCATACATTAGTGTACATCTTAATTTTCTCTACTACATACCACTAGAGAGATATATATATAGCCTTCACAATTATACAGCTATGATATATTAAATTTTAAATATATAAATATATCATAAATACATAGCACGTTTATTATCCACCGACTTCACTTTTATCGGGGTGAATAGAATATATACATATACACACTACATATCATGCCGCAACACTGGTCGGAGGATGTGATTCCGGGGTTCGATGTGTGGGCCATGTACTTCGGTGCCGGCATGCTGGCTTTCAACTTCGTATTGATTGTAAGTACAACGTTATACACCTGTTATAAATACTACTAAGTTCATACGATTTGACGTCCTCTATACATATACTCTACAGCTTTACTTATCTGCTTTGTGCTGAAAATACTCGTCATTATGTATGTATTAAGCTGGATGTGGCTCTGGTGACATACTAGCACACAGCTTAATGAGGTAAAAACATACGTGCACAATTCATTTAAAGAGGTATAAATATACATGTACATATTGTGTATGACTGTGAAAGGCCGCAGGCTGTCCACTTCTAACACATAGTATGTCTTTGATGCCACTGATAGAGGAATGTAGTCTGTATGTTTTGATCGAGCGATTGTACACCATATATGTTCAGTTCTTAATGCTATTGATAGTATTGCGTGCCGTGCGGTGTCCATAGTGAAGCCTTTATCCCTATAGCTCTCAGCGCTTGTTTTGGTTTCGAACACTTCTGGGTTGCACTCAGATACGTATGTCTACTTCGAATTCTTGCACACAAGGTTTGGTATTAAACCAATGAGTATACGCGACCATGCTTTTAAAGGGCATTCAGATGTCTGCCCCTTTAGTACGGACTCTGCAAATAAGAATCTCACCCGGAAAATTTTTACACATTACCTACTCAACTGTCATCAGCGAATATGTCTAAACGCCAATGATATACGGGACACATAAAAACACGTAGACATGCTGGTTGATAGAAGCCGGACACTAGCACAGCTGTGAAGTAGACACCACTACATTACGACTGATGAGAATAGTGTTCTACATGCGTTTGAGTGAGTGAACTATTGCTGTTTTAAAGCGTCAAGTGTGTTAAACAATCGATGTTTTAACAACTTGCAGCCCTATCCAACAAATCTTCTCATTTAATTCTTTTGTATTTACGTAAATCTCGATACAGTCACAACTGCCGGAAAAAGCTATTCATTTATTTTTCTTCAGTTTCGTTAATTGCTTGTGTATCTCATCCCATATGCTCAATATATGTGGTAACGTACTCATCGACGCACGCTTCCTATCCTTCAACACATGTATCTATCCATTTATAGCTTGAAGATCGGTAGCATTGTACGGACTAAAGTGTTCGTACTTTTGCTATGAAATTAAGACCCCATTGAGATTCAACAACGGATGATTGTAACCATCAACATATGACTATGCGCGCTTTCACATCACACGAATTTATTTATTTTTAGGACTGAGTTATAGCTGTATTCGCATCATCACTTTCAATACCATGAAATCATCAGTGGCAATACATTAGTTGCACCTCTGTCAGTACAATAATGTCGTCACTGCCATCGCATCGTTATGAACACTTTTATACGATAACCATCGAACATAGTTCATCAATGCCAGGAAGATAGTTATATTAACTATGCCTGTGAGACATCACGCAAGTGATTACATCCCTGCGATCAATCAGGATCGGTCGAAAATACATACTTCTGGCTTTATACTACACAAAAAAACTAAAAAGGCAAACTTGGACCTGGTATGAGATTGCACCGATAACTATGTATCAGTTCCTTATTCGTATTTAGGTATTGTATAGTTCGAAGTCTAAAATTTAGGTCGTGATATATACGCTTTGCGAATATAGTGCTACCCCACCACCAATAACCCAACTCGACCAAAGCGCACTTGGCCCAAATATCTCAGACGTTGAATATGCAACTACTTGTATGTGCGTACCATGCACAGATGGCTGTGCTATATTCCACTTCGGGCGATAGCAGTGAACCCGCCGTGATTATGATTCCCACGCCAAACAAGGAGCCGCTGGGTGAAGATGAATCGAAGATTAGGTCACATACGTATCAGAATGTGACGCAAAGGCTGGGGAAAGGCTCGGAACAGGAGAAACAGGCACAAACAAAGGAGCAATAGCGCCGTTTCGACATGTACTCGTCCTTGTAAGGTACGAATTTGAACTGATGCTGTATTCACAAACAAAGGTACTATAACGATATAACAATAAAACGGGGAGTATACATCAACTGACATCTCAAAATTATGGTTTTAGTATGAGGTCAATTCAAACAACACTCATAACGCGTTACGCAGGCGGCTATTATAGTATGATTAATTCACAATTGCGGTTTTCGCCTCTGTGAGCGGTAGCTTGTACTCTTTAAAGTGAAAGTACTTTTGTACGCAGCTTTGCTGTGGCCTGTAGAAAATTACACTTACCTTTAGTGTATTACAGTGGATTCAGTAAGCACATGCTCCACACAGTCGCACATACACACACATATAAGTATGTATACGTATGTATATATATATATATGTATATATATATACATATATACATATATATATATATTTATAATGTATGTATATATCTATCTATATATATATATATGTGTGTGTGTGTGTGTGTGTGTGTATTTATATATCTATATATCTATTTGTATGTATATATATGTGTGTGTGTGTGTGTAACAGGTAGTAGAATAGTAGGAGACTTCGTCATCAGTGATAGGGCAGGAAGATTGATTGCAGGTAGACTAGGTAGTTGCTGTAGTGTTGGATAGTTTAAATTAAACCCTTGGTCTAGCAATAAAAGGAATCTACATTGATATTGCATAAAAGTATATTCTATTCTATTTCGACCCCAGGCCATAATTTTGATTTCGGAACGAGGTCCATCGCACGCGCGTGAATGAAAACGTACAAAACTATTAAGAAAAATTGCCTATGGAAACTACGGTTGAATTTCTCTACAAATACAATTCAACCCCTAAAACAAATACAATTCAAACCCAAGTAGAAAAAATGTTGACCCGAACATGACAGCTTCTACGAGGTCCGAATACTACTCACAACCCGCCACCCACCCTTTAAGAAACCGTGTTTGCGCGTGTAAAATCAAAATCGACATCCGTTCCGACGGGAATGAGCTTTCTCATGCTTGAGGTATCGCGGGTTGGTATAAATAGCTGGACCGAATCAATCTCCAGGTCAACCACGCTATTCAATTGACTATGCTTTTACTGATAACTGCTGCGTGTAGGATACCGGTCAAATCAGTCGTACAAAGCTTCTCTGTACACGGAGCACCTTTTTCTGGCGGACAAAACGACCGAAGGAAAGGAACCCATGTGATAATTGAGGGATCGAGTCTAACGGCTACGACCATAGAAAACAATAGACCTCTTCTCAAGTAGGGGCCAGAAACATTTGGGTTCTAGTATCGGCTTGTTAATGATTGGTTTCTCTAGTGCCCAAGCTACAAACACACTCTAGTATTACCTTATGGCGATGTTCTACCTCGTGGTTCTCCAAGAAAAAGCTTAGGCTTTCTTCAGTGTGGATCCCGCACCACTCTCTCTAAACTCTAAAGACTGTCTTATTTTCGTTAAGGTTCTGGTTGTACACAGTTCAGCGCAGCGATACTTTATTAACTCCAATAAGTTAATCCCCGCCACTGGTTTTAGGATCAGTTCCCCTTGTTCAAGCCTTAGTTTTTCTAACCTCCACGTCGGCGTGGTAGCTCTAGTGTAGTCCATCACAGATGGATTGGCAAATATGTTTGTCACCAGGGAAAGCACGTGTGCAGCTGTGATCTTGTGAGTGTAAGTATAGAATCAAGATGGGTCCTACTAAATTAGGGAGAAGACCTTTGCAGTGTATGGTGTCTGGTGTCTCGGCCAGAATTCTAGAGGCTATCGCGTCCAGTAGGGGATGAGCGGTAGCGATTATAGGGACATCCCCGGGGTACGTCATAGTCACATGTTTAGGAGGATCCACGCCTTTAATCACTACGGTCACTGTCGCGGCCTCCGTCGCAGCGGTAGTCTGCATCACTGTTTCTTCCTACAGATATTTCGCGGCTGAAATTATTCACGTGATGTTATCAAGCAAGAGCATGGGCCCGTTCGTGTCGAATGCTTGAAGTATCCTTCCCTTTAGCTCACTCACGTACGCTGCTGTGATGAAGCCTATAGTCGCAGTACGCAGTTCTTTAAGGGACGAGTATAGTTCAGGAAGGTCCTTTTGCCACACCTGTACTAGGACCTCACTGGCGCCGACAGGGGTAGAGGTGAGTCGTACGAGCGCTTGGTTGTGGATCGTGTCTTGCTTGTCTGCATCCTTCTGGATAACCCGACCAATGCCTTCCCACGAGGGCATTGTTTCTGTGGGCTGTCCCCGTTTTCTGGTTTGCAGCGCCCCGTGGCCCATGCGGTTTAGTCGCACATACATGCCCAAAGGACAGCGTTGGCCGACCATTCGCTGACATCATGCGCGAGTGTGGGAACCCAAAATTGCGTTGGTGGAGGTAGATGTATTTATGTAGTGCGTCTTACTTCGGGCACCACCAGCGTTGCCAAGACAGAAAACATGACATCGGTCAGGCTGCACTACGTCACGTGATGTGTACAAAATTGCCCACCAACTGGTACAGCGAATGTAAACGGCCAGCTTCCCAAAGGTAGTCGTTGTGGCCTGCCCTTCCATTTGCGTATCCATATCCATATGGACAGGTCTGGGTCGGCGCCTTCATTCAGGGTTGGGTTTCTTGGATTGTGTTCTGTTCTGCAGCCAACATCATACTCATGCCAGAGCGATTTAACACGATGAGCGACTACACGGGTACGCGCGTGTTTCAGCGTTGTCGATTCGAAGGTTGGTGTTGAGAGGTGTTCGAGTTCGAGCTTACGTGCTTCTTCCTGAGCACGCTCACGCTCACGCTCGCGACCATCCCAACGTTCTTGTTCCTCGAGATGGCGGCGATTGCTGTGTTCGCGTACTCAGCGTTCCTTTTCGCGTAGCTCTATCCGTCTTTTTCTGGGCATTCCGTGTACGTTGGCGTGCAACCTTATCACAGCGCCTATTGTTCTCGAACATGTCTGCAAGGCGTTGGAGTGCGTCTCCCTCCCTTTCTGGCTCTGGTGGTGTCTGCTCAACAATATGGATTTTAGGGGGTTTTTTTACCCTAAAACAATATGGGAAGCGTCCTGGGGTTATGGTGCCGTTGGAACTGGTTGACCCTTTTCCTCCGACACTGATGAGGAATTCGCTGCACCAGTGTCAGCCGAGTGAGGCTTGGCACGTCCTGTGCCTTCCGATTGCACCTCGTTTGTAAGCTGTTAATCTGTTAATGAGAGAGCATTTGAGTGCGGTTCCGTAGCCACATTGGCGTTGAAGGTGCTGACTAAAAACGCTAAACAAAACCCCTAAAACCCAAAATCGGCAGACCACGAGAAGGTCTGAAATGCGAACAACGCGACCGGTGTGGTGGGTAGCGTTGACAAGGTCGGCTGCGGTAGTCGGAGGTATCAGAGCGCTCACGAACAGATGCCGAACGGGGGGCGGTAGAGACGGTGTTGGTCACCAGACGAGCCGTCACAGTTATTGCTTGGCGACGGACGCCCTTGAGTTCTATCGCCCCTGTGAATACCACTTGATCCAATGAAGTGGCCGAGGTCAGCATCAGGAGCTAACCGGGAGCGACTATTGATCGGTAGTTTGTTCGCTGGTGTGTACGGTTCCTACTATCCAATGCCGGACTCTGCAGCATCAAGCACTGCAATACAGGTGTCGGGCATAACATAGTAATCTCAGCAGGGGCAAAGGGGTTGGATTTTCGCCCAGCGGATATACGATCGACTTAGTCCGGTCGTTACTGCTGTGAGTAGTGTTCAGGCGTTAAGCCCGCTCGAGCAGTTCCAAATTGTTCTCAGGACGGCAAGGTGTACCGAAATTCCACAGTGTGCAACCAGGTAGCGCTCGCAAACCACCTCTACTTCGGCGGCACCAGTTGGGTATTGATACTCCTGTGGCTTCGTATCAAAATCGACACAGGTCATCGACGTAGGAGCCGTTTTACTGCTCTTTCTCGGTCATCTTATTGAATTCTGTGATTGAGATAGGTGGGGTGAAATCGATAGACGTCAATAAACAGGGATGAACTTGGCAAAACTAATTGAGCTGTAGAGACATCTCAGTATCCATGTTGATTTGAAGCAAGTAGATGACTTGTCATGTATTGTCGTTGACAGTGTTATCACAGAGTGTTATAAACCTATAGCACGCTTCTTGAGGGCCAATAGGCCCAATGAACTCCAGTGTAATTTGCTGTGAGACGCTTTCAGTGGATGCGATCTTAGGTATGTAGGTATGTCGATATTGTGTGGAGAAGTAGACAAATACACTTCGCCAGCCGAAGTAGACCTTAGTGCAGTGAGAGACAGGTTGCCGTTAAATTGTACCAATACATACACCGCGTGTGTACCTGGCTAGGGCTGGCCATCTCCTATATAAAACGATTACCATCTACACCTTGGTACATTCTATGTGGTCAAACACACCCATACTACACATGTCTATAGATCTCGCAGCCATATGCGCAATTGTCTATCCGTACTCAGTACCTGCGTATAAACACCTCTACACATCCATAAACAGTACAGCTCCTCACCATCGTTTAGGTATTGTACGTTCGCTCGAAGCGTGCGCGACAGGTGTTCTGGCATGTTGTCGTAGTCACTCCTGGAGGTCGGCGCACTTGTGCTAAAGCCGCTGCTGAATATATCGCTTCCGCCAGGCGAATCCGCGAGCATCCGTGTACCACGTGTTCTAGTAGGAGTGTGTCGATCATTACTTGGTCTAGTAATAGTAGATCTGGCACCCTCAAGGTCCTGTCCCGCATCCAACACATTCGTAGCCTGCTGACGACCATCGGCGTAGCCGAGGTCGTTCCGATTAAGGCCGTCCCGATTTCTGATATTTCGGTCCCTGTTTTCCCGGTCGACCAGTCTCACTCTCTCGACAGGACTGGGCAATTCTATCGACGATAGGGACAGTGGACTGGAGTGTCCCTCCTCACTAGCGCTATGGTAGCGCTCAGTCTGTCCAGTATCTGCATGCGCATGTCTGGTCGCCGTAGGGTTGTATAGGGTTGCAATGTACAGGTTGTCTCCGCGCACATCGGCTCTTGTCGGTACATTCAAATTCGCATGTGTGAAAGTGTTTGGACGTGCATCCTCCTGTGTGCGTGTGTGTGGGGGGTCACTTCTTAACTCAGCCACAGCTTGTACGCCTCTGCCACCATACCCCTTTTGTCCATTTTCTAACCCATCCGAGCCCCCTGGCCCCTCACGCAACTGTTTGTGCGTGTCTGTGTCGGTGCGCTGTTTGCTGTGTGTGCTTCTGCCCGTCCGCCTCCTCGCCTTGCGTTCGCTCCGATGCCTTCGACTGTATGCGTGAGTATCCGTGTGTGTGTGTGCCTGGGCACCTGTGTGTGCGATTTCATGAGGCTGTGTGTGCGTGTAAGTCTGTAACTCTGCACTTCCCCGTACAACGGGTTGTGTGTTTGGTGGTTGCGTTGGCTCTGGAGCATCCGGTGACTCCGGTTGTGCTGTCTGTGCACGAGTGTCATTCTGTGCAAAGTCTGTATATCTATCATGAGTGCCATTTGTGTTGTCTGTATACCTGAGTGTCCCGATTGTATTGTCCGCTACCCCCGAGGCCTCAGCTTTACCGGTATTATTAGTTACATTATTAGTATAATGATTATCATTATTCGTGTCGGTGGTGGATCCCGAATCCGTACCCGCACCGGACCTGGACTCCGGATGCAATGTGTTACCTGTGTCATTTGTTGGTAGAGCGTCGTTTGTTAGTGGAGTGCTCATCGACACAGACAATGATTGCAGATGAATAGTTCGGAATTGAAGATATGGTCCCCAGAGTTTCAGTAAGATACTAACAAGGGTCGGAACTTTTAGAGGCAATATTGCTTCCCTACGTATGCCAGTGATCATTCTGCACACAGGAAAGCTAGCGCCGAATAGACATATCCCCGTGATTGTTTGTCCACTTAGTATGAATTTCCAGTAGGGTACTTCATATTCACCAGTAAAGTACTATACACCAACTATAGGCTCAAAAACATTGTATATCGGTGATGTTCGGAACGTTCAGCCTAGGTTCCCACTAAATAATCACTATGGCACAGGCTTTCCCTTGTATGAGCAAGGTCAACTTAGCGTGAGCACTATGTGGTGTACCTAAGCAACCCAACGCGCAGTTCCAAGCAATTTCAAATGTTCTCTCGGAATACAAAAATCAAATGGACCGAAGAGTATAACTGAACCAGCGTCATAATAAAAGTGCACACAGCCAGATGAATCAATATATGGTAAGAATTCGATGGATAAATACTCATAGCGCTGAGAAAAATAGCCAGCATCATATTATAGGTACACGCAGCCAGAAAGAAACAGTCTATGGTGAGAAATCAATCAATGAATACTCAGAGCACTGAGCATAATATAGCTGGACCAGCATAATGTAAGTGCACACAGCCAGCATGAAGAAATCTATGGTAATAATCCAATGGATAAATACTCATAGTACTTAGAATAGTGTCCTGAACCTGTACCTCGTACTGAATACACGCATTAAAAAGGTACTACAATTTTCTACATTAACTACATACACTCTCCCATACACACACACGCATCATAACGCATACGTTGGCCTAAGTAAAGGTCTCGGAGAGGTGGCATCAGCTCTTGATTTGCCACACCCCGGCCATCATCCTCATGTTTCCATTTATCTATATTTTCTCTCTTTTGCGTCGACGTCGCCACAGTTGCTGCGGCCTTCTGTGCCTATGAACGTGGCCCGAATAAATCAATGAAACGATCAACGTACCTGGACAAGACGCATATAGAAACGGATTATATGCTAATGTACATATACATACATATACATATACATATACATATGCATATGCATATTTATATATCACATATACATTTGTTTATACATATTTAACATACCGACACACATATATACATTGTATATATATATATATATATATACATGTGTGTGTGTGTGTGTGTATGTGATACATATACATACATATAC
>NW_014038601.1:5753-9834 GCF_001186125.1 Sphaeroforma arctica JP610 | reverse complement strand
TAATAAATCAATTTATCAATATATATATATATATATATATATATATATGTATACACACACACATTTATATATTGATAAATTTACTACACACACACACACACATACACACACACACACACACACACACATATATATATATCTACTTACACACACGCACTCGCACACGCATATACAATAGTATTATATATTTATATATATATGTATATATATATTCACATGTGCTACTATCTGGGTATAAAAAACTGATTCTTTATTTACCATCCTTACTGCAGAGGAAAAGAAAAATACAAAGCTGCTCACAAAGACACAGCAGCGTAATTCCGACCGCGAACGTAGTATGCGTACCGTATTTGTTGGCAATGTACCCATAAAATGCAATCATGGTGCTTTCAAAGCCCAATTTAAAGAGGTAAGTATGTTCTTGTTCGTAGGTTTTAGTATGCTGAGAAGGCAAACCAAGTATACGCTCTAGATATTTTCGGATCATAAATTTACTGTCTATCACGACAAATTCAAGAGAGAAGAGTATGTAGACAACCTCAATCGTTCAGAATGTCATTGTAGGGACTGTTTGCAATCTTAAAGTTCTCAGCGCCTGTACATCTTTTACAAAGAGTTGTTCGTATATTTTAAAGTTCTCAAGATATAACAATGGTAGAGCTATTGACGGATAAGTTTGTCAACCCCAGTTCCACTTACGACGTGTGTGTCAAAAAGCTAAATCAAGTTTACAACAAAGCCGGTTTACAAATATGTGTTTAAAGCAGCTTTCGTGTTGTTGAACAAGTATATCTATCAGAAATATCCGGAATCTTACTGCAATATCATGTGTTGCTATTTGGACAGTTTGGCGCCATCGAGAGTGTGCGTTTCCGGTCAGTAGCCGTCGCCAAGCCTAAGATGTCCAAGATGATTGCGTTCGTCACCCATCAGACCCACGCAGAGCGCACGAGTATGAACGCGTATATTGTGTACAAAACAAAGGAGGGCTGTGAGGCTTGTTTAGAGAATGCCAAAGGTGCGATGTTCGGAGGCTACCACTTGCGCGTAGACAGAGCAGGTGGCAATGAGAACAGGGTGCAGGATACCAAGTCCACTGTGTTCGTCGGAGGACTGCCACCGAATGTTGAGGACGAGATGCTGTACCAAGCGTTCGCCCAGTGCGGAAGCGTCGAGAGCGTGCGGTGTGTACGAGACAAGGTGACCGGGATTGGCAAGGGTATCGCCTACGTTAAATTCGAGGTATGTAGTACGTTTGGGACTCGCACTTGCTCCGAAGCATATAATGTGCATGTGCACGGTAGCGTAGTATGGAAAATTTGAACTTGCATATTAATGCAGTACAAAATTGTGTATATACATGGGAGTATAGCACGTGAGATATGGATTGTTGTATAATGTCATCAACGAGGCGAAGAGGATCGTTAAGATCTAACAGTGGATTTAAACTACATACGTTCGTCGTTAATGTACATGAATGCTTATACTTTAGGTTTTAACGGATATACGCGATAGCGGCCTTCTTGATGTTTCGTGGCGTGTTCGATTTTCCTTTTAATCTCGTATGTAGAGGTGGAAGTAGCATGCTCACATGTGGGATTTTAAGGCTGTTTCGCTGAGTTTACTGTTTTGAACACCACAGAAAGAAGAATCTGTCAGTTTAGCACTGCGATTGACTGCCTCCGAGATTGGCGGTAAGACCATCCGGGTCCAGAAGGCCATGTCACGCGACTCACAAACCAAGGCCAAAGATAGCAAGACGAATGATTTCCAGGGAGCTCAAGCGCAAGACAGGAAACGAAAGGGAGGCGATGACAAGGCCGGTATGTAAACAAATGCTATGTAAGCTAATGCGCCACTTACATGGGTATGTCGTGTATTTGAACACATACACAAGCGAGCATGACTTAGGATTATGTTCTTTGCGATTCACGGTTCAAGTTTGGTCTTTGCGATATGTGCTGATGCTCAGATTTTGTGGCTTGAGCGTGCTGTTATTCATGTACCCAAACGAGTGATAGATGGGTCTAGTAAATGATTGAGGTCTTCTAATTCAAACACAATCTGATCACATTCCTATTATTTCGCCACACAAAACAGGTAAGAAGAAGAAAGTAAGATGGGATAAGAAAAAATTGGAGGAAAGAGATGCGAAGGAGGGTACAATTAGTAGAGCTTTGTCGAGACCGGATCGAACTGTATTTGAGAAACCCGCCAAACCCGAAAGGGGCGTCAAGCGGGAGAGAGAAACAAAGGAAGAAAAGGCGCATAAAAAGGCCAAGACAACCAAAGAGGAGAAGAAAGCCAAGAAGCCCAAGTGGACCGATGAGAAGCGCAAAGAGAAGGGAGTCAAGACAAAGGGTGAAAAGCACAGAGAGAAGAAGATGGGCAAGGAGGGCGCGGAGAGGCGAGTGAGAAAGAGCGGCAAGGCCAGTGCGACAAAGGCATAGATACCACTTGTATAAAATAATTAAGTACTGGATTATCACTGCTGGAATGCATAGGGAAAAGGGCGATTTGTGCCATCTCAAGCTTTGCGGCCGGTTTATGAGAATTATTGGCGTAAACATGACATGCCCAATCACTCAATGTCGTATTTGTGTTTTCCACATATCAAATTGTTTGCGCAAATACTAAGCAGAGTGCGCTTGGAATCATATGCTGTGTAGCAACATAAATATTATTTTAATGAAGGAATTCATTGTCGCACCCTTGTGTTTAAATTTCGTATTTGTGTTTTCCACATACCAAATTGTTCGCGCAGATGCGAAGCAGAGTGTGCTTATAATCATAAGTGTGTATGAACAAGAATAATATTTTAATGAAAAAATACTTAATTGCATTTTTGTGTTTAGTAAATACTTTCTTATGTCGCGGAAAAGCGACCAGAATATAATGCCAATCAATACCAAAAGCATATTTCTCAAAATGTCACCCATTGTCTCGAGATGCGGTTGTGCCTAGATGTCCTAATATAAGGATAGGTACGAAAGGGCTGCGAAATTTGGTGATAACTTAGCAACATTGGCGGCAATCCCGGACACAGTACATTAGCGGGCCACAAATGGAAGTTTACAATTCGTTGGGCATTCTACTCCGCACATACTCGTAAAAGGCAGCGAGAAATGTTTCGCAAAAATTGGTCGAGCACGTGTTGCAGATTGTTCGCGCGGGCGATCGCATCCAGATCATACCGTGTCGCCCATCAATTTCAGCTTTTGAGAAAGAGACTGGAACAAGTAGCTAAGTTGGTGAAGGTACTGTAAGTGAATGACTACCTGCTTCACTCCGTTTCAGCCGCAGTATCCGAAGTTAAGAACAACTTATCGGTCTGCTCTGACGCGACCATGCATTCCTCTGAGCACAGACAGTACTCAGCTGTGGTGCAGAAACTATAGCCATATTGTTTGACAAGTTTAGGCGGTTGTTCGGGAAGCTTGGTCAGGTTTTCTTTTTGACCACACTCCTTACAGTAGGCGTTGGGGCATCCACCACACCTGAATCAAAATAGTGATAATGAATATACTTAATGAAAAAAATACAGCCAGATATTCACGCTTATGTGATAACTTACGCGAGTACAATCTCCTTAACTTACGAGCCCTCCGGGCCGAATAGTATACACGGGAGTCCACTTGCACAACCGTAGGTGTCCGCTCGTAGTTCAGGACAAGATTTCGAAAATCTCAAGTTGTATGCAGTAGTGAGACACATCACAGCAAAAACTTAAATATGACACAGTAACCGCCGTTCGCTTATGTGATGTGAAATAGGAACGAGAGAACACGATCTGACAACGTTGACACGTTAAAAAAAAAACAGCGTGAGCAAAATGTGCAGTTGTGTTCGGTTATAGAGTAACTTGAACCTGGTGAGCTTGAAAATAAAAGAGCAAATAATCCTAATAACAAACACACATGCGGACGTGCGCAATATTCAGATTTTCATGCGTGTGCATACCTCTTCCAGATCGAACATTATCTTGGGAATGAATACCACCAGGTGTATGGGAACGAAGAAGGGCAATTGCCGTACTAACGATCATGTTAAGAAAACATATATATCTGAATCATATAAAGAT
>NW_014038601.1:0-3632 GCF_001186125.1 Sphaeroforma arctica JP610 | reverse complement strand
ACATGTTTATACCGTATACTGATAAATGAGAATGAGCATGGCTCAATCAGAATACACCTTTGTAGAAATGTATAAAAGGCCGCGCAGTGTATTAAATGGTGGTGGCGCATATGTACACAACATGCATATACACAAGTTGTATACTCGCATCATAAGTGAACATTTGACAGACAAAGTGATGCAAAAATCATCAAGTATATATTCATATTTTGAGGATCGCTTTATAGCGAGAGAACCTTCTTTTCTACAATGTTGCCTCGCACCCACTAGTATGCCCCCGGACACAAGTCTGCACATTACCTATAGAGAAAATTACCGGCTTCGACAGTGGTCTTCCGACATATGGCGCACACGTGATGTTCACAGCTGAATTCCCCACTGTACTCTTGAGGTTGCTCTTTCATGGCCAAATCAAAGGCCTCTACATCGTCATATCCTAGACATACTGGATGAAATGCGTTGGGACAGCTATCACACAGTACCAGTTCCCCGTCCAAACCACACGCCTGGCAGTGGTCGAAGTTCTCATAATCGTCTCCTGCTTTCAACTCCTTCCTCTCATCGTTAGTAGACCCTATTTGCATGGCGTCCACTTCGGTGTGTTTTGAAGCATTTTTAGTTTCCATAGCCGCCGGCATCCTTCAGTGATGCGCCAAACGTGGAGATACTATCGGCAAATTCGGCAATTTTCTAACAAGTTACAGCCAATGCATTGTGTAGTGTGTACTCACTACTCACCGTGCATACTAAATACATATGTAGCTTATGATCTTTATGATTTTATCCTCAAAGATCGCGCTCAATCGACCATGTGATTCGAAAAATTATAAAAATCTGAAAGTGAAGTCTGTCATATAATAACTTTACAAAAGCACAGAGCACGCAAATTGTGGTGTAAAGGGTCGTTGATTATGAGCCAGAGTATCGCTACGGTCAGACCCCATTCGATTGCAAAAACACAACTCCACATATGTACCATTGATGAAACGCTGCTGCTGTACATACCATTTATTAATTTATGTAGGGATATCATAGGACCAACATAATAGACGAGAAATTTGTACATATGACACGATTGGATTTATTGCTGGCCATATTGCGATTTTAATGCCTTTACTCGGTTTTTAGCGACACATTACAAGTATATGTCGAATAATGACACATATTCATTCTCGATGCTGTAATAGCTAATGGACAAATAGTCATCAGTAATCGTTCCAAAGACTGCACCTATACCCGCTTCACCATCGTCAGCATAATATGCTGAAAGCAGCCCGGGGGGGTCCAAGTCCTCGTCACCTCTGACATGCCTGGATTCTCCACCAGCAGCAGCTGTGATGTAGTACATACCTCCATTGCCTACAAATTTGCCAAAAACTGTCTCGGGTTCATCTTCTGGATATTTGACTAATGAGACTCCGTGATCATGGGCCATCAAGATCGCATCGATACCATGCTGCTTGAATGGGAATTCTTGAAAGGCATTCATGCCATCTCCATTCTCATAGTGCTCTGTCCAGTATTGCCCTGCACCCATGATGCTCTCATGAAGACTAACCAATTTCCACTTGGCTGTCGATGCGTCTACGGCCTCTGTGAACCACTCGCGCTGAGTGCTTCCTTCTTCAAAACTCTCGTATTTGTTCAACACAAACCACTGTATATCATTGATTTCAAAGGTATAATAAACTCCTTTGCTGGGAACAGTGAACCCTCCTGGCATCTCCGCACCCTCATCCTGAGAAAAAAAATTTCTTGCGCGATAGTACGTAGGATCAAGCCCAGATGCAGTTTCAATACACTCATGATTACCGATTGTGGCAAAAAATCGTCTAGTGTCACTGCCATCACCATACACTCCGTGGTAATTATACAACAAATCATGAAAATATCTACCAACTGTGTTATCATACACAAGTTCTTCGTATTCTGTGCCGGGTACATACGAGATATCTCCTCCGTGAACTATGTAATTCACACCCTTCGCTTTAACCATGTCTGCCACCTGATTGAAATTATCATTGTCTGGGGTATCTGCTATGAATGCGAATTCCGTAGCATTAACGGCTGTCAACAGAATAGTGGTCAAGATACGAAATGAGCTTTTAGCATACATATTCTAAAATAAAAAATATCACGATATGTATTCGTTTTTGTTGTTGTTGAGAATTTAGCAGACGATGTTCAAGTTTTTATATGGAAATTGGCGTCGAAGCAACAAGTCTATATAACTCTCTCCTCTACTATTTATTTAGTAGTAGTAGAGAGAGAGAGAGAGAGAGAGACTCTCTGGATTCTCTCTCTCTGGATCATAAGTCACGGGCTCATGGCCGGGCTCACATGTAAATAAATATTGTACATTAATGTAATTCCTGACCCTCTCTCTCTCACTCTCTCAGTCTCAGTCAATAGAGAGAGCGAGAGCCGTAGATTAAAAAATACTACAATACTTACCTTAAAAAAAATACTATTTTGAAAAAAACAAATACTACTCAATTCTGTATAGAGTATTGTTAGGAACTCTTTCAGTGTAGACCAGACTCCAGACTCCGGAGTCACCAGCCACAGAAATCACAGTATAGAGTACAGAGCATCATGCACATTTAAAAAAAATTATGCTGGCGTTACGCCTACGGAAATGTACACTTATCAGTTATGGACTTATGGGGGTTAAAAAAGGTAATCAAGACAATAACTGCCAATAGTTGTCCATTCCTTTTATTCAACTGATCAATGAACTCTGGTCTCAGGAGTCAGGATAACAAAGTAATATACATATTGTATATATATATTCAGTTATACACTTGCATATATTGTTTGATTTCAGAAGGCTATGCATATTTAAAAAAACAACAAAAACAACTGTTTGTGTATTGTTTAAAAAAAAAACAACCCATGAAATATCAACCAAGTTATATTTACATTTGCACAGTAGCCGTTGAGCCGTGGCAGTGTGGCTGCCGTGGCCTGCTGTCACCTGTGTCAATACTCATTTCCCATAGATTTAAAAATATTAATTATGTAACACCGTAGTAATTTCATAGTAATCTGACCTTTGTCACCATTATTTGTTTTCTTTTAAAAAAGGAACTCAGTGTTTTAAAACAAATTACAAATAGCAATAAAAAATATAACACGATTGATTATAACTATTTTTAAAAATAGATTGATTATCGTTGCCTTTTTAGTTTTTAGAGATGAGAGATAATCTCACAAAATAAATACATGCATTTGTACATACTGTATACGTTATTTTATAAAAAACAAAAAACGGAACCTTGAGACTCCTTGGAGCATGGACAGATTCCCCCGGGCCCGCGATACTTTTGTGTGCCTTCGGCTTCACTCCTTCAGTCAGTTTACTGTTCAGTCACAGTGTCGACTGTCGTATATTTTTAAAATTCAGTTTCGGTACATGGAACAATCTGTTTTATGTATATTCATGTTTTGTTAAGAAAAACAATCTATCTAACCAATCTGTTGAGGCGTCTGTTAAAAATTTAAAGTGTCTGTGGCCTATTACGGCATATTTGTTAGAATCGCTCTAATAGTGATTTCGCTTCAGCATTCGCCATTCAGTAACCAGGAGTGATTCAGTACATGCTCCCAACTTCCATAAATTGCAATTATAT
>NW_014038602.1:0-9845 GCF_001186125.1 Sphaeroforma arctica JP610 | reverse complement strand
GTCTCGATCTCCATAAATGCCGCTTTTAGTTCAAAGTCCCGAATCTGTGTCTGAATTTGCACCGAAGGGTTTAACTTCATGCACGCTAAGATTTTTCTGTATTCATTATCCTCCAGGTCCTGTTCGTGTGTGAGTACGATAAAATCAGTGGTTCGTTGTCCACAATAAAGTCCAATAGCGCCTTAGGTGCCCCTTATTTTTGGAGAGCCCATCTGCATATGAATCAGGTCCAACTTATGAAACTTTGCATTCTTATGCCAACCTAAGATAAACGCATGTAGCTATATCTTCTGTGGGTTATCTAAATAATAGCTGTCCTGTGGAATAGGTGGCCATTCTTTCGGCACACGTTTGTCTACAGTTACCAAGCATGTATTCAACGTCTCATTAGACGTACGAATTAGACCCTGCAACACTCGGACATCCTCTGTGTGCCCCTCAGACTCTGCTTGCATCATGCGTTGGGGAGGATGAAAGAGCTGCATCTTCATCTCTGCCGCGGTGGACTCAGTGATGCATTAATTTGTGAGTGATAATATCATACATCGTTTCACATCCTGTGGGTCCTCTAGTAGCGATTGTGATGAGCAAAGAAGCATTTGCGATATGCAAGTGTATCGATAGGTACATTTGTATTATCCTGGCAATCTCCTTCAACTCTTCTGGTGAGCGTAGACGAGGATGGCGTTGCAGCTTGTCACGTGATTAGGCTGTTGCCGTTGAGAATTCATCGCTCTGCGAAATACATCAAAGGAACGCTTTTCCGACGACGACAAGTTCTGAGGAGTGTCCAATGCCAAATGTCAATCCGCTGGTTCCAAAAACATTCTACCAAGAGATCTTATCAAAGTCGTCGATTCCTGAGTACGACTCAAATCACCAAAGTCGGTCGGCATCACCTCCGGTGTGGATTTTTTTTGTGCTCGATTTTGAGCGTGTTTCAACATCCGCTCTCTACGAGTCACGGGCACATTATCGTAAGGTGCCACTTGAGGTATCGGCTTCGTGCGACCAATTTTTTGTCGCACGGGCTGATTTGCTTCATCTCATCCGATACGCTGGTAGATAACTGGCCAGTTGGTGTCGTAAATATCTGCGTTGGGTTTAGAGGAGCCCATTGTGGTTGCGATGGTGGCGCTAATTGCAGCTCAAGAAAGTCCATATCCGACGCCGTCTGGACCTCGTCCTTGGCAATAGACGAGTCAAAATTTACTATTAAAAATTCACGAATAAGATGAATAATTTCCGTGGCGTCCTCAAGTGGCCATCCCGCTCAGAAATACATTCCGGATGCTGTTTAGCCTTATCCAACATAGAAAGCGAGTGCTGGGCCTCCAAAACAAAACGGGCCAGCGTCACGTGGATTGCTGCCTTTTCTTTCATCATCCGGTGTCGGATCCAGAGAAAATGCTGTCTCCCCTTTTCACAGAGTAAATGCAATCGACGATGAACTCCAAGCAGTCGTTTCGATAGCCGATCACAAGCTTGCTTGCCTACCTGAGGTACTGGTGTAGAACTAAGGCCCTACATTATCGTAAGAAAAGAAAGGAAACTAAATTGACTCTTAGTTGTATATTTTGGTCTATGCAGAATGTAGTGAAATATATATAGTAGTTCGGTCACTTATAAAAGTGGTCAAACCGAGTAACGCTTAGTAAAGAGTGTTAAGTCTGAATTAAGTGAGCTCGGTCAGAAGTGGCATTATGAATTGCGTGTCTGCAATCGGACGAGATTTTCTCTAAACAACGGGTGGTTGTGAAATTACCCATATCTATAGTTTTGGTCGCTTAGTTACCAAATTATGATGACGTCCGCTGAGTTCCCGATATTGATGTGAGATTCACTGGTATTGTATCATGCGATCGTGGTTCATGAGATAGCGACTGATCGAGTCACCTGACTCCCAATCCATGAAAGTTGAGACGCATCTATAAGAGATACTCCTGGGCCTGAGCCGGAGCCGGAATCACATGTCGACCTGTTCTTGCCGAGACATGAAATGGCTTCGGCACCGCTACCTGGGTGATTGTGAAAACACCCTTCTCTATGGCTTTGGTCTCTTAGTTTCTAAATTATGATGACGTCCGATGAGTCATCCTTATCTCTCATCAAATTCTCTATTCCCCTTAACTGGTCCGGACCCTTGATCCAGTCCTGAAATAATCCATTTAGGTCCGGTCTTCTCCGTCCAGGGTACTTTATCCACAACTATATACGAATACATGTAGAAGAGTTCCTGATATTGATGTGAGATTCACTGGTATTGTATCATGCGATCGTGGTTCATGAGATAGCGACTGATCGAGTCACCTGACTCCCAATCCATGCTAAAGTTGAGAGGCATCTAAAAACGATACTCCTGGGCCTGAGCCGGAGCCGGAATCACATGTCGACCTTTTCTTGCCGAGACATGAAATGACTTCGGCACCGCTACCTGCTACCCAACAGTCACTGGTTACTCCACCACGACCCAAGCTGATTTCCTTGGTGATTCTCAAAGGACTCTGAGAACGAGAAGGATAAGTGACTGCAAAGACAGCAACAATCACAAGGACTCTACAATCCGAGCTCCTAACATGTGAATTAAGGATTGCAGACTTTACAGCTCGTATGGAACGTATAGAAACGAATACTGCTACAGCTTAGGACGATGGGGAGCACGAAGAGGGTAATATGAATCTATCCATGTCAGGGCAATACCAGTTTTAAGATAGACTCTGAACAGTGTGTATTCCATATCGAGAAGTAGAATAGTAAAAAGTACGCCAAGGATATAGGTGAGTTGTCCACTATATAACGACTGGAACGAAAGGACAGGCAGGAGACTATCGATACGAATAGTTTGGCAAATTTGTCTAGGAGTTTGGTCAGAACCTGCTTGCAACAAACCTCAGCAAAAATACTTGGTTCTAGACGGCACAACAGAGTGTTAAGCTTTACCTTTACAAGTATAGAAATAGCGAAGGCTACTGTGAAACAGCTACAACCGTGGAAAAAGCAAAGCGAGAGAATCGTTCAAATATTTTCAACGGACCCTCGACCGAAGTTATTGATATCAATCACGATCCCACCACAGGATACCCAATACCTGATAATTGGTTCTAACCCAGATACTATATTCCCGATATTAGAGTTTTCAGGAATCTGGCGGGTAGCCGGTACCTACTTACCGAGGTCCCTCGCGACAGCAACACATAAGTGAAAATGTGAGTCTTATGAATTAGAAATTCAAATCCCGAATAAAGACTCGGAGCGCTTTTCCCAGACAAGGAATTTTCCCAGCTGAGAAAAACTTATTTGAGAAGAGGTCTAGGTCTATGTACTGTTCCTTTTTAAAAATATATTTATTCCGATAAGGCAAACAAACTAAATTGTACTTGCACACTACGATATAAATTTATCCTAAGTAAGAAAGGACTCCGCCTCACAACTCTAGAAACTTTGTTAAAATCAATAGGTATCACCAGGGATTAATAGCAACGTGCAAGCACGAATCGAAGGGGATCAGCAATACACTGAAAGCAAGAAATTTTTCAACCAACGAGCGCAGCTCTGATAATAAGAATTAGCCCTTCCCCGGAAATAGCGAGGTCAAGCCAAAACAAAGGTACTTCGAATTAGCACAAGTGAGTTGCTGCAACCTTGCAAGAAATCGGAACTTGTGTCACTGTGATTTATGTATTCACTGTTGTGACTTTCAACTACAAATATTTTGGAGTGCAATAGAAGTACCCTCAATAGACCGAATCAAGCAGTCAGAGGCACAATCTACCTCGAGGATAATAGAAGGAAGGCAATAGCAAGAGGTCTTCCTTACACAACTCTAACAACTCTAAGAAATAGAGCACAGGACTTCAAGAGTGTTGATCGGCATCTAGAATTCATGGATGCTCGTTTAATAAGACATTTCAGCATTCAAAATCGATGGATGACTAAAAGACACAAAAGAGATTACATTTTTAACTCCATAGATGCTAAGACATTCCTAAGAATAAACGATAAACAGATATAAACGGTTAGTACTCTAAGCACATAAGTTATAAGAACACCATAAGGGTACATCAGATATAAATGGCGTGGAATAGCAGACTAGTCACACTTAAACCGACATAACTATCATTGAGAAGTAGTACACAGACAGACATAAGGATTTGCAACTCACACAAAGGATTACAACTCAGAAGTAGGAGAATGTACACAAGGGAAAGACACAAAAGAGCCTAGTAACCCAACTAGATCTACACGCCATTAAATTTACGAACATCCATGAAGAGATACATAGATAAACGCCCTCAACTACAGAGGGTACCACAGGGTCAACATAGTCAATTCAAAAGCAGGAATAAGACTATAACGAAACAAAAAGAACAGGACCCGTATGAATGCAGTAGAGATCAGATCGAACAATTGAGGTCAAGAACACTTCTTATACAATCCAACCAACACCCTGATCGCATTCAAGAACATAAGACACGTTACATGCACAAGCCTGAGCCCTCACACAAAGACATAACACAACGGATAGAACAAAGGCAAGTAAATATCAGTCATAAGCTATATACAGGGATAAATAATTCAATGGGAGCACATGCACATGACTAAGACAGAATACATCGGGCTGAATTACTGAAAAAGTGAGATCACAAGAGATAAAGAGAGAACAAGTAATGAACTCCACATTACGACATTTCCCCAACATCAGGGACTACACACACACTTTCACGTCCCACATACTCAACATAGGGTCACGTATTTCATGAACATCACATGAACTAGAACAGAAATCACAAGAGGTAATCTAGTCACAACAACAGACCCTCGAATTACACAAGATCAACAACGGTAGAGAAAAATAACATTCAGAACAAGAACCAACGAACGTTCAAAGAACCACAGACACGTTAAGGTACACCACCAACGCAATGTAGACGCGCATACCACACTGACACAACATCAGATTGCATTGATTTTTGCAACAATTCAACAAAATTCTTAGAAGTGCGGAACTATAATATGGCACAGATATATAAATAAAACCAACAAACCTCAATCCAAGGTTACAAACCGATAAAGCAAGCTCACATACGGAACTTGGTTTTTACCAAATGAATCGACATAAACCAAAGTTTATTACCAAAAACCAAAAACCCTTTGAATAAACCCAGATATCAAAAGACAGCCAAGTTCAAGCCAATCAAGCACGAGACCATGCAGTCAACACAGTCGCCAGACACTACCAAGGACACCCAAATACAAATAACTAATCACGAGTGACACAAGGGGTATATTTATGAAAGAGTGACCCATTTCAGGTCCATAAACAGCAGATACACTCCAACAAAACCAGTCACCACTGATTTTAGCAACAATTCAACAAAACTTCTTAGAAGTGCGGAACTAGAACATGGCACAGAAATATAAATAAAACCAACAAACCTCAATTCAAGGCTACAAACCGATAAACCAAGCTCACACATGGAACTTAGTTTATACCAAATAAACCGACATAAACCAAAGTTTATTACCTCCAACCAAATACCCTTTGAATAAACCCGCTAACCAAGCACGAGACCACGCAGTCAACACAGTCGCCATACGCTACCAAAAAACCCAAATACAGGTAACTAATCACGAGTGACACGAGGGGTGTATTTATGAAGGAGTGGCCCATTTCAGGTCCATAAACAACCGATACACTCTAACAAAACCAATACATATTCGACACACCGACCAGTCAATGACCTCTGCTTCATATCAAAGGACACGTGCAGCACGACGGAGCCTACGCACGCAAGTGAGTTCAAGCAGAACATAGACAAGAGGCAGTACAAGTCGTACAACCAGAACTCGACCAGAACCAGCACACACAATGCCAGTTTCCCAAGCATCCTTACGCACCTCTACTTTACTCAATGGAGAAGGAGCGATGCACATGGACGATGAGCTCATACCAGCAAGAGCTCCTTGATAACATAGTCATTGACAACACCATCTATGACGGCAATCACTACATTGTAGATATACTTGCAAGTGGACAAGTTGTATGCACAAAAGGCGGATGACCCCATTGACGTACGAGAACTCCACAAACTCCGCGATACAGTTCACACCCAACAACCCAACAGATTGATACCAGTAATAGATCAGTGGTTGTCAGATCTATACAATAAAGCTATGAAGGACTGTGATAAAAGTGATCATGACGGGTGTGTTGCAATCAGTGGCTTTATGAGCAAGTTACCTCTAAATAGATCTCATATAGGGGATAAGATCTCAGAACCAGTGATGGACAAACTACTCAACATGAGTGAGTTCCCTAAGTGGCCAGCAGGCAAATATGTCAGCATGGCTGATTGTCGTGACACAATTGAGTTTGTATCTGTAGCCGCCATTAGTACAGTACCTGTTACCCGTACAAGTACTGCTCAGACAGACAGACGCAACGTAGGTATCGCGTACTGCACTCAATGATATACGTAGTTCCAAACAGCTTTGGAACGACATCACTGATGTGGAAGACAACAATATATTAATCATTGACAACTTGCGTCGCACTCCAGTACGTCAGCCCGAGAGTGATTTGGGACTTGTTTTCAAATCAATATACGTATAGGTGGGTCAGCCCGAGAGAACGTATGAGTAATTTGAGACTTCTTCTCGGATTATTCTATTTATAGGATACGGGCCACCGGCTAGCCGAGAGCCGAGGTCCGAGACTGAGTGCAGTAACAGAGAATATAATATCTCATACTGATCATATGAGTTTTTACCCTGGCCAACCCAAGTGCTTGGACACTAGTACAACACCATCAGTTTATAACTGAGGGTGAGATCATAAATAAATTCATTCGAACGCACCATACTTTAGATACATTTGCACTTCATTTAAAGTCTATTACGCTGCACTCTAACGAATAAATGGGAAGAACTCAAAGATGCCATTGCATGCTCGGCAACATTGCGGTACCCAGTAGATGAAGTTAAGTTTCAGATCATGAATGACGCAAGTGGCTATGGCATAGTGAGGTGTGCGTTGCAAATCATAGATGGAGTCAGAAGTGATATACTCTATTTCTCAAAAGGCCTAAACCCTGCACAACAGAGATATGGAACAAATACTACAGAGCTGCTAGCGCTAGTATACAACCTAGAACACTTTTCAGAATACATCAAAGGAGACGATATAACATTGTGGACAGATCACAAAGCGTTATGCCAAATGAACAAGCAGCAAACACTGAATCCCATGCTCGCCAAAAAGATAGCAAAAACATTACAACACCACTTCACCATCATACATGTGCCAGGCAAAGATACTGAAGTTGCTGACAGGTTGTCACGATTACACGAAGACACATTCAACATTAAAACATCGAATATGTTGAAGCCAATGAGCATATACACAATGGTCAAGAAAAAACTGATCTCGAAACAAACATGCCCATACTGGTATCTGCCATGGATTGAAAACTACATCCACGATTCTATGAGGATGCAGAACGCTTCTTTGAAAAATTCACCATCGATTTATTTGCTGCTGCACACGTTGCACAGACGGCAAAGTTCTACACTAAAGAACAAAATGCGCTACTACAAAAGTGAGCAGATGAAATAAACGCATGGGTCAATCCGCACTGGGAGATAGTATCAGACGTTCTAGACAAAGTCATAGAGGAAGCCACGAGCATTACAATATGCGTTCCCTATTGCCCAAACGCAACGTGGTTCCCCAAATCCTTGTCATTGCTTGAGCAAGACCCGATGATAGTCGACAAACCACACGTCCCTAAAGAACGGCAAACCAGCCTGTGGCAAAACACCATGGGGGGTCACATTTGTAGCCGAAATAGGCACAAAGTCACCATACTTTGTCCGAAAACTAACATACCCCGCAGTAAACATTGCACCCGTACAAATAGCGGACGAGTCCGCAGAGCTAGACACAGTCACTTATGATGACAGAGCCACACTATTAGCTCAATACCACACCGTGGGCCACTACACTGTCGAAGAAACAGTGAACAAACTCACACTAGATGGCCACACATGGTCCCGCCAGAAGGAACATGTCATCCAACACATTGAAGGCTGTGTACCATGTCTCAAGAACAAAAATCACAAGAAGGGATTCCACCCTTTACAATCAATAACAGCCGCATTTCCAGGCGACAGAATACAAGTGATAGACTCGAATAGAGGCAACACATACGTTCTGGTATGGCTCGTTGTACATTCATCATATACTATACTGAGACTTATGATGGACAAGTCGGCAGTAACTGTGGCACGAACACTAGTTCCAATCATATGTGAGCATGGACTTTCACAAGTCATACAGACGGACCAAGGTACAGAATATGTAAATGACATACTTTCGAAAGTCATCGAGCAGGCACCGTCAGAACACAAGTGTCCAGACCGTATCAACCCAGGGTAATGGGAGCAAATGAGCGCTCACAAAGAGATCAAATTCCTTTGCTACGGAAATTTGTTGAATAAAATCCAGGCAACTGGTGCTCACGCCTCCCATTTGTCCAAATGGGCCACAACCCCCGTTCAGCGCGCAGACACAAATCACCACGGTTCAATGTGGACTATGGACAACGACAAAACCAACTCTCCAATTATGACACAACAGTCAGTGCACCCGGTACAATGATACCATGGGAAGCACGACTGAAGAATCTAGAAGAGTCAATACGACCACAGCTAGACGCCAATGTGGCACAATACCAAAAGAAAATGCGCGCAGCATTTGACAGAAAATACCAAGCGAAGTATGTACACTTCCAAGAAGGGGACATTGTGAAGGTTCGTTACCTAGGTGAGATGAATAAAATGACAGCACCATACAGAGGACCATACAAGATAGCAAGCAAGGAGGGCAACGGATATTTTGTCCGAAACCTTGATGGGACTAAAGCCCCCTAATATCCATACATGATTAGTGATGAGCTAATTGGCTTAGTCAAGAACGCTAGCGAGCTCCAAAAATTCACTACCAACAGTCAAGTACAACCATCAGAAGAGACTCAGTTCTCCTCGATACTATATCACAGAGAATCCACAAGAGGTGGTGGAACCGATTACCTACTGCAATGGACAGATGGGGAGCGTACCTGGACACATGAATCAGACATCGCAGATGCTGATATTCATATGATATACAGACAGCGTAAACGACGCAAACGAAGGTAATCCAGGCCGGAGAAGTCAACAGCAACAAGCACTGATGAACGATCAGCGAGCAACAGTCAGCCCACGAGGCGGGGGACATAGTCAAGTTTCACTGACACTGAAGGACACTCTCACATTTTTCAACTTGAAGCATGCTCTGCCCACACCCCAGAGGGAGAAAGACCAAAGACTCGGTTGAGAGCCACCGTTGAGATGCGTTTTACTAAGCCAGGTTGACATCAACCGAGAGCACAGGTCAAGACTGACTCCGATGAGCGTGGTAGAGAACTCCTGTTATGTAGTATAAATTGATTTACTAAGTAGTAAGTAAGAACAGATAATGGTAACAGGCTTTTCATCTTATGTTTTCCCCTTAAGGGGCAAATTTTTCCCTCTACAAAAACACCAACCTCTAGATAATCTGGTACTACAATATGTCACTTTCTACTTCTACGCAGGCTGAGAAGCATAAATTTAGGGGGTTGTAGCATCCAGGGACCAGATTATCAAAAAAGCCAATCCTAAACCCAAACCCAGGATTATCAAATACTGAATATTGGATCTAGGATCCAATATTATTTTATGATAGAGTGATCGGAAATAGAAGCGGGAATACCGGTAGATGATACCAGGACTCCCGCATGTGAGAGAAACGCTTAAGTAATTTT
>NW_014038603.1:7046-9850 GCF_001186125.1 Sphaeroforma arctica JP610 | reverse complement strand
GCGAGGAACGGGGTCCGTTTCCGGGGGGGCTACCTTCTGCGATCTCCTCCGTCGCAGACACCACCATACGCCGACTGCAATTAACAAAAGAACGACCACTGCGCCGACGGCTATGCCGATAATCGCCCCGATGCCGAGGCCCGACGAATCGTCTGAGCTGATAGAGGGATCTGTAGGGAAGTGAGTAAGGGGTGTATGTAAGTACTATAGAGTAAGCGATTAAGGGGTGCATGTATGTATGATAGAGTAAGCTATTAAATGGTGTTCGTAAGTACTATAGAGTAGGAGATAGACAGCGAGTGCCCGAGAGAAGGTACATGTGAACCGGATTGGTGTTTGCTTGTTAGCTACCGCATCGGTTGCTACGCCAACAGCCAATCCGTTAATATAAAGTGCGCTTGCAGACAGGTTGGAGTCGACTCAGTAATAAAGTATCGCAACATGATCAGTGGAACAAAGAGATTGGGGGTGTGTGAAGGCGAATACAAGCGAAGGTCCCTGACACTTCAGATTCCTACCACACATGCTTATAGCAACACAACACTTGAGATTCTTATCACACATGCTTATAGCAACACAACACTTCAGATTCCTATCACACATGCTTATAGCAACACAACAACACGCGAGGATGTATAACCCCTCACCCTTGAGCGCCTGTAGCACTATACTTACTTGTAGCGACAATGACGTCGTTCTTCGACGCACTAGAAATGCCTAAGTTGGTGATCCCCGTGTCACCGCTTTGAATCTGGAACGGTGAATCAGGGTATAGGGTATAGGGTATAGGTTCAGAACTAAAGTTTGAAGGCTGACAGAATGCGATATGCACAGACAAGATCCTAGAGTAAGGTGGTATGTAACACACACAACTCCGGTACAGCGTCTCTAGATGGCATCGGTATTCGTATACGCAGATCGCAGAAAAGCAAGACATACCCTAAGCATTGTGACGTATGTTTAATACTCATACCAGTAGACAGCCCAGTGTGCAATCCGTGCGGGTATTGACACCACACATACACCGATAGCACGTACACGAAGGAAGAATTCATACCCGCGCAAGCAGAAATGACGTTCACAAGTGATAGCCCACATGTGTAGCCTTTTGTGATGGTATAACATATCTACAATGGTGTGTGTGGTAACATATCTACAATGGTGTGTGTGGTAACATATCTACAATGGTGTGTGTGGTAACTTAAACCTCGAATGATGCAAGGCACCCTATAAGCACTGGTGACAAGTAACAAGTAATGTAATAACTATACTGTAAGTATCCATTGCAGAGGTAAAGACACGTACTCCTGTGCATGTGTATGGTACGAATGCAAACACTCACCAGTTCTGTGGTTGTCTCAATGCCTTCGTCGGACATGTCCATCTGAGCCAGAACAGAACCCGCAGAAACGTTGTACACCATCACGGAGTCGGTTGCCTATGTACAATTGTGGGGGCCGGGGGGGGGGGGCAAAACGGTTGTGAGCTTGTGTTTTGTATTTGGGAGTTCCCTGATAGAGTTGGTAGACTTTGCGATAGAGAGAGAACCCCTGCTTAGAACAATAAAAATAAAACTACGAGATAAAAGTATAGAACATTAACTATGTGATACAGTATAGAACATTAACTATGTGTAAAAGTGTAGAACATTAACTATGTATTAGATAAAGTATAGAACATTGTACACGTGACCCAAGGTATAGGTAAACCACAGGTTACACAGACTAATCGGGCCAGCCCCGAAAGGGTCCTTATTGGTGGTCATGTGGTATCAATCTCTAGTAGAAGAATGAGTCCTTCCAGTGACGAGTGGGATAAACAAACTCGACAATCTCGCCTATACGGAATGGCACTAGGAGTGATCAGAAGGTGCTTGGAATCAGGTGCTTGGAATAGCACGTGGGCAAGTTGACATGCCACACACATCAGAGAGTATGCACGTTGATGGTGAGAGGCTTCTTCTGTATAGAGAGAAGTCCAAGAACTAAAACCCTTTTGTCAACGGGATGGAAGCCGACAAGTGTGTGGGGAACCATAGGTACACTACTGTCAACAATCTATGTACTCAACACAACTAGTATCTACCTAGCTGAATGTCTGTGTGTTTAAAATCGTTGAACGTATTCCCAACCCAACTCCTAGTAGCACGCGCTCCATACCTGTCCCGTAGCCTGGGCCAGCCCAATCGCAAATGCCGTCTTGTTGAAGGTGCTGATATCGGCGACGACCGTCAAAACGTACCTGATATCGCACACACTGCCCGCCATGGGTTCTTGACACTCACACTGAAACCCCGTGGTACCTATTTGGCTGGTGCAGATTCCCCCATTCGCGCAAGGACTACTATCGCACGCATCGGGAGGGGTCGGGGCTATAGGCGTGGTGCATGTAATCCCGGTGAAGTTTGTACCGGTACAGTCGCAGGTGGAGTTTGCGGTGCCCACGGGGTCTATACAAACGCCGCCATTGAGACAGGGATCGGGGTCGCAGTCGATGATGGGTGTCTCACATGTATCGCCTGTAAAGTCCCCTTCACACCTGCAGATAAACTCGAAGCCCGTGCCCCCGGATATGACCGCACAGGTGCCGTTGTTCTGACACGGACGATCGGTGCATCCGTCCCTATACGATAGAATGAGGTTGGTAGGTGTAGGTGAATATAGGTAATGGTGCGGCAAACGCTGGCGAGAAACTAGATGGAAGTCACCTCTTACCTGGCTACCCAACGGCATTAAACAATTACTTGCGGTGTACTATATAAATATATAAACATACAAATATATATACATAAATACATAAATACT
>NW_014038603.1:0-5512 GCF_001186125.1 Sphaeroforma arctica JP610 | reverse complement strand
TACATACACATATATATACATATACATATACATATACATATACATATACATATATATATATTTATATATATATTCATACCGGAAGGATGGCGTGGGTGAAGGGCTGGCTCCCGTACTCTGCGAAGCCGAAGGCGACGGTGAGCTGGTCGGCGTCGGAGAAACGGTGGCCGAGGGTGTGACTGAAGGGGTGGGTGCTACTGATGGCGTGGGTGTCGCTGAAGGTGTCGGTGTAGCCGATGGACTAGCAGACGGACTGGGCGACGGGAGCACCTGGCAGACTGTGCCGTTGAACCCCGCGGGGCATGTGCACGTGAAGTTGGAGGTGGGTGTGAGTTGTGCACACGTGCCGTTGTTCTGGCACGGGTTGGGGTCGCACGAGAGCACCTGCTCGTCGCACACGTCGCCGGTGAACCCGAGATCACACGCACAGGTGAAGTTCAGACCCGCGAGGGCCGTGCAGTTCCCATGGGCCCCACACGGCTGCCCGGCACATCCATTGACGACCTCACAGTCGGGTCCGGTGAACCCTTCTACACACGAGCATGTGTAGTTAGTCTCGGGTGTGGTCTGCGTGCAGGTGCCGTTGTTCTGACAGGTGGTTAGACCGCACGACAGCACATCACAGCGCGCGCCTGAGAACCCGGCGTCGCACGCACAGGTGAAGTTCAGCCCCGTGGCGGCCGTACAGTTTCCATTGGCACACGGATTGATGGTACACCCGTTGAGTGCCGAGACCGAAGGCGTGGGTGTGGATGAGAGTGTGGGTGAGGGTGTGGGTGTGGGTGTGGGTGTGGGGGCTATTTCACATACGGTCCCTGTGAAGCCAGCAGGGCATGCACACGTATAGTTGGACTCGGGGGTTGCCTGACTACAGGTGCCGGTATTCTGGCACGGGTTGGGATCGCACGACTGGACCGTCTCGTCGCATCGAGCGCCGGTGAATCCTATATCGCACGCACATTCGAAGCTCAGACCATCCGTTGCTGTGCAGTTCCCATTCGCCCCACACGGTTGACCTGTGCACCCATTCTCCACTCCGCAGGTCGGTCCCGTGAACCCCTCGGGACATGTGCATGTGGCATTGGTCTCGGGTGTGGCTTGTGCGCACGTGCCACTGTTCTGACACGGATTGGGATCGCACAATATGACGGGTGTGTCACATACAACACCGGCGAACCCCAACGCGCACTGGCACGTGAAGTCCAGACCTCCAGTTGCCGTACAATTACCACTGACACACGGACTACTCGAGCACCCGTTGACCAGGGAGGGGGTGGGAATTGGGGTGTTTGACGGAGAGGCTGAGGTGGTGGGAGATGGACTCACCGCACAGGTAGGACCCGTGAACCCGAGCACGCAGATGCAGCTAAAAGTGCTGTTATTACCGATGGCCGTACACACGCCGCCATTGAGACACGGCTGGACTAGACAGGGATCCACCACACCCTCGCATGTAGGGCCTTCAAACCCGGTGGCACACTCGCAGGTGAACCCGGTCTGAGCCGCACCCACACCCGGTAAGGTCGTCACATCGACCTGTGTGCACACACCCCCATTGGCGCAGGGGGATGGTTGGGCCAGACACGGATTGGCCGCGGGAGACGGTATGACCGAGGCAGTCGGAGAGACCGATGCAGCCGCGGACAGTGAGGCTGAGGGTGTTGTTGATGGTGTAGCGACTTCGCACAACGGGCCCACAAAGCCTACCGGACACACGCAGGTCGCCAAGCCTTCCACAACCTCACAGACACCTGCGTTCATGCATGGATTGGAAGCACAGGGATCAATAATCGGAGATGTGGAAGACGTGGGAGTGGGTGTGGGTGTGGGTGTGGGTGTGGGTATAGCTGTAGCTGTAGCTGTAGCTGGAGGCGAAATTGAGAGTGTGGGTGTGGGTGTGGTTGTGGGTGTGATTGTGGGTAGAGTTGTCGCGGTAGTTGTAGTTGTAGGTGAAAATTGAGAGTGTGGATGTCAATGTGGGTGTGGGTGTGGGTGTGAGTGTGGGTGTGATTGTGGGTAGAGCTGTAGCTGAAGCTGAAGCTGTAGCTGAACTTGAAGGTATGGGTGTGGGTGTGGGAGCGCTTGTAAGGGAAGCTGTCGCAGTCGCTGTAGCTGTAGGTGAGCTTGGAAGTGTTTGTGTGGGTGTGGTTGTGGGTGTGGGTGTGGACGTAGGTGCACTTGTGAGTGAGGGTGTGGGTGTGGGTGTGTGTGTCGATGTGGGGGTGGGTTGGGGTGGTGGCGATGTACTTGTACTGACAGAGGGTGATATTGACGGTGATGCTGACGCCGATGCCGAGGGTATGGGATCCGCACAAAACTCGCCGGCGAACTCCGGCGTGCACAAGCACGTGGCCACCTTCCCAACGACTACGCACACGGCTGAGTTCTGACAGAAGGTAACGACGCAAGGATCTACTGCAGGCGATACTGTGGGTGTGACACTGGGGAACGAACTAATACTAGGCGTGGGCGAGGGCGTTATTGAAGGTGAGGGTGTGTGTGACGGCACAATGTCAGCACACAGCTCGCCGGTAAATCCAGGAGCACACGCACATGAAACAACCCCATCTACACTAGCACACACGCCCGCGTTCAGACAAGGTGTAAGCACGCACGCGTCAAGTATTAGTGATAGAGTGGGTGTAACACTAGGAGAGGTAGTTGCGCTCGGTATAGGGGATATGGAGATAGACGGTGAGGGTGATAGAAGGATATCTACGCAAAACTCGCCGCCAAACCCAGGCAGACAAGTGCAGGCGGCAAACCCGCTGACTACTGAACACGTACCTGCGTTGGAACACGGATTGGGTGTGCAAGGGTCGACTACAGGTGATGTAGTGGGTGTGATACTCGGTAAGGGAGACATGGATACTGACGGTGTGGGTGAAGGCACCACGTCGTCACATACTTCACCGGTGAACCCCGAAGTGCATGTGCAACTAGCACTGCCTCCTACCGCCTCACACACACCGCCATTCAGGCACGGGCTGGGGAGGCAGGGGTCCACAACGGGCGATACAGACGGTGTGACACTAGCGATGGGTGAGATGGATGTGGAGGGTGTGGGAGAGGGTATGACATCGGCACAAAACTCGCCGTCGAAGTCACTTGCACAAACACATGTAGCCCGATCGTCAACAGCTTCACACACACCATCATTCGAGCAGGGATTCTCTAGGCAAGGATCTACTACAGGTGATGTGGTGGGTGTCACACTAGGGATAGGCGAGCGTGATATCGATGGTGATGGGGAGGGTATGCTGTCTTCGCAGGTGTCCCCTTCGAACCCGTCTGCACATGTACAACTAGCAAGGCCCTCATCTGCTTCACATACACCTCCATTCCGACAGGGGTTATCCTCGCAAGGATCTACTACTGGCGATGCGGTAGGCGATACACTGGCAATAGGTGAGCGTGTGGGTGAAGGTAAAACACTCTCACAAAGTTCTCCCTCAAACCCATCCGCACACTCACACGTAGCACTGCCATCCACCACCCCACACACACCTTCGTTCTGGCACACATTGGGTGTGCAAGGGTCGGCTTCGCTGCTGGGCGATGGGGACACACTGGGCACCTCCGCCGATGGCGATGGGGACACACTGGGCACCTCCGCCGATGGCGATGTGGACACACTGGGCTCTTCCGCCGATGGCGATGGGGACACACTGGGCGCCTCTGCCGATGGCGAAGGCGAACTTGATGGCTCTACGACAATCTCATCGCCACATGTGGGACCTTCAAACCCATCACCACAGTCACACGAGAATCCAGAACCATCAGGACTGCAGCTCCCCCCATTCTCACACGGATTGGGTGAGCACGGATCCACCACTTCGGGCGTTTCGGTTTTTGTTTCGGTTTCGGTTTCTGTGCTGGTTTCCGAAGTTGTTTCTGGTTCTGGTTCTGGTTCCTCTTCAGGTTCCTCTTCAGCTTCATCTTCAGCTTCAGCTTCAGCTTTATCCTCGGCTTCATCTTCGGCTTCATCTTCGGGTTCGACTTGAGCTTCAGGTTCTGGTTCATCTTCAGCTTCAGCTTCAGGTTCAGACTCAGGTTCTTGTTGCGCTTCTGGTTGAGGTTCAGGTTCTTGTTGAGCTTCTGGTTGAGCTTCTGGTTGAGCTTCTGGTTGAGCTTCTGGTTGAGCTTCTGGTTCCTGTTCTGTTTCTGGTTCCCCTCCGCCGGGAGCTTCTTGTTCTGTTTGCTGTGCCTCTTGTTCATCTGCCTGTGCTGAACCCGGTCCCCCTTCGCCGGCTTGCCGCCTCGCTTGACGGTGAGTGGGAGGATACTCAACTGCGCGCAACAAAGGCATGGTGCAATAGGTAAGTGGAATGCAAACTGCCACACACTTCAACTGATGACGCAACTATGAGTATGAAAATGTTAAGTACTGTGCACGAATGCCGGTATGTAACAACTAATGTCGACTGCTTTGACTTCGTAGATCACCAGTCAGCTTAATCCACATGCAGTGTGTATGGCGCCCGAGAGGAACAACGAGCATGTCACAGTATCACGCGTCAAAATGATACGCAGACAGACCCAAAAGGTGCATCAGTCTTTCTACACATAACTGCAGTGCGCTTGATACAAGAAAACTTCATAACTGCGCGGCTGTTGCAATCGGTAGCATCGCATACCTGTGTCCCAGTTCTCGAATTCGCACACAAAGGGGCGCTCGGAGGTACAGTCTATCGTACGCAAGCCGGAGATGTCGAGATTTGCCGTGGTTTTGACGAGAGCGACACATTGTGGACGGCTAGGGCTCGGTCTTGGTTCAGGCTGACCGTCTGTGTGCGAAATGTGGACAATGTTATCACAACATTCCAATAAGGGTGGACTCTTGAACAGCGGATGTATGGGCAGGTATTTGTCTGTTTGTGGGTATACATTGGCTTTTGAACCACATGACAAGTGCCCAATAGTTCTATGCACTCATGTAAGTTGCTTAACTGTCCACCGATGACTTGATTTGCCTACCTATCATCAAAAGATTACTACACTCCAATTGTGACACTCCGATCACTCATTCTCATCATTTAAGACGCATCGTTAGTGCATGTAGTTTCGGATCCTCACGGAGTATGAGCTACTACCAGAGAGGTGCACGCCGTTTCAGATCAACTTAATCTACGTCTCGTGCTGAGCTGGGTTGCTCCACACATGAAATCAATCATGAAAACAATCTCACACATAACAATAACTCCCGAGTCACTCTGCAGCGGCTCTCGTACACCCCTCACATGAGAAGATAAATATATTTGTATTGGGTACGTATAGGAAAACCCTGCAAAAATCATTCAAGAATATGTAAATACAGACAAACACACACACCAATTTTCGCCCAACCCCAGGTTGAAAAGTCAACTGACGATCCATCTGCCCACTTGGCGTTCTCGACCCACTGCAAATCAAAGAACCGATTGCATATCAAAGAGTAAAAGAAAACGAAAGCCATAACATAGAAATATTTTACAATGCTATGGAATAATAAATATGATATAAATATATATAT
>NW_014038604.1:1824-9856 GCF_001186125.1 Sphaeroforma arctica JP610 | reverse complement strand
TATATCATGCAGCATACATACATATATATATATATATATATATATATATATACTTATATGTTTCCGCATTACGTCTTCCCTTCATTTTGCTCATCTATAGGGAGGCTTTACTTCAGAGACTGTCGGCACAATGCGGTGAGCAAATGCAGGCTTATGAAGACTGCGTCGTGTCAAATGTATGTCAATTTTTCACTTATTCGTCGTGTGTCAATCTCAGTTTAAGGCTATCGAATGTCTTAGGATCGTCGCTGTGAGATTCATGCTAGTGTCGAGCTGCATCACCCTGGCACATGCACGAAGTGGAGCATGTATAGTAAGTCACTATACATATTAAGTGGCTATGTATAGTAAGTATAGTATGTCACTTGTATTCACATACTATGCAACCTCTGGTTTACCTCAAAGCATGTATAGTAAGTATAGTAAGTCACTTGGAGTCGCATTATATGCAACCTCTGGTTGACCTCGATGTAAGTATAGTAAGTAACTTGGAGTCACACAATATGCAACCTCTGGTTTACCTCGAAGCATGTTTAGTAAGTATAGTGAGTCACGTGGAGTCACATAATATGCAACCTCTGGTTTACCTCGAGCACTAGTCCTATCATGCCAGTCTGTCGTGATTGTTTATTGGCTATCGCAGCACACGATTGCTGTGGCGTGCACTTTCTTCCTACCGTCTTAATTAACGTATCGAATGCAGTGAGGTGTATTGACATGTAGTTGTGTAGGCTACATCGGTTGTCAACCTTGTCGTTACGTTATTTAAAAATATCATCGGTGATGTATGCAGCCTGACCATACCTGTGTGTCTCGTCCCCCTTTCCATCTTCATTAAATACTGTTCATTTTATCTCGATCGTCAGCCCAACAGCTGGAGTAAGGATTGTGCCAAGCTCGAGGAAAACCTCTCCAACTGCACAGACAAAAGGTGTGGGCATCGATTATTATCCGGTGGTAGTCTATTCGTGTTGATAGTTTGTAATTATACAGACCTAGGATACAAGACCTGTATGCAGAAATAGCCCTCTCCCCTGTCCTTTGGAGAGGTCCCTGTGACAAGACTTATTGATACCTAGTACATTAACTCGTCTCTGCGGATGATATCATTTTGTAAAAAAGCACAACAGGACGTTGTGTGTGTCTCGCGTGCTGGTGCGCGATATCCCAGCTTTGACAACTGAAGCAACGTCAATGGCTCATTTAATAATGTCGTGTTTGAGTGATTTCTTAGTGCGTTTGATTCTATCATTGATTTAGCTACTATTGCGTTGTAGATATGTATGTGATCGATGAGTTTTAAGGCTGGTACTATAGTACGTTTGATTCTATATTAGATTTACCTACTATTGTATTGTAGATATGTATGTGATTGGTAAGAGTTTAAGGCTGGTATTTTAGTACGTTTAATTCTATCATAGTTTTACCTACTATTGCATTGTAGATATGTATGTGATTGGTAAGAGTTTAAGGCTGGTATTTTAGTACGTTTGATTCTATCATAGATTTACCTACTATTGCGTTGTAGATATGAATGTGATTGGTAAGAGTTTACGGCTAGTATTATAGTACGTTTAATTCTATCATAGATTTACCTACTATTGTGTTGTAGATATGTATGTGATTGGTAAGAGTTTAAGGCTGGTTAGTGTGTGATACTTGACTTGAAATCAACCGACGGAGTTGGGAGTGTCTGCATGCGATGCACGCGACTTCAAGTTTCGATAGAGTTATGAGTTGCCGAGTGGCCACTGGCGAATGTGTAATACGTGAGCCCTGTATTGTGTGTTGCTTCTGATACAGCTCTATCTGGATTTTTGACAAGATGTGTGGAGAGTGTGTGTGTCTGAAATTTTGACAAGATGTGTGAAGAGTGTGTGTGTCTGAAATTTTGACAAGATGTGTGGAGAGTGTGTGTGTCTGGATTATTAACTAGATGTGTGGAGAGTGTGTGTGTCTGGATTATTAACTAGATGTGTGGAGAGTGTGTGTGTCTGACGTGTGTGCCCTCGTATAACGATGTTAATATATCTGATACACTATCTCTGAAGCCCTAGTTCAGTTGACTGTACTGTATTGCGTCATGCGTGTCTTACTAGTGTTACACCAGCTGTAGCAGCCGTGTCTTGTGAGCAGCTTGACGTTAGCATGACTCAGGAAGCTTTTCATGACTCATCGTTTTGCCAGATTGTGCTACTGTAATCTTCAGCTGAAACTGACAAGGGGTTAGTACATTGTTAGAGAGAAAGTGCTATGGCGCCGATGAATGATGTCTTTGCGTCACAACACTCTAGACCACCACCAGCCCTAGAATCAAGCGTAGAATTGGCCTTCTGATTACTTATGCCAATCTCTCTCTTCTTTTTTTTTCTTAATTAGCCTTCTGATTACTTATTCCAATCTATCTCTTCTTTTTTTCTTAATTAGCCTTCTGAATACTTATTCCAATCTCTCTCCCCCTTTTTTTGCAGTGATGGTGCTGTGTTTCAAGTGAGAACTGCCTGTGAGAAGTCGCTTGCGGTGAGTGGTGGGCCCTAGGGTTTATACATATACATGTACATACACCACATATGCATATACAATACATAAACATACATATTCACATTCACATACACATGCACAAACACATGCACATGCACATGCATATATCTATTTATATATATATATGTGTGTGTGTTTGTGTGTGTGGGTTTTACACATTTCCATCTATATATATATGCTTGTATATATATATATTTATATATATATATATATATATATAATATATACTATATATATATATATTATTACTATAATATACATACATATACATATAGACATACATACATACATACATACTTATATATATATATATATATATCTGTATCTATATGTATATATGTATATATATATATAAATATCTGTATCTATATGTATATATGTATATATATATATATGTATATGTATGTGTGTATAGGTATAATATTAGTATGCATACTAGCTTGTCATAGATGAAAATGCATTTAGTTTGTTTGGGCTAATTTTGATGGTGACATAGTGGAGCAGATTAACATGTAAGAAGCTCAAATCGTATGTGCTCGGCCACGTTCATACATTCCAATCGGTTGTGCCAGATATCAGACCTATTCACGGAACAGCCGATGTTTATCCCTTGTCCTTAAACCAATTGTTGACGTTGGCCGTGCACGTCAAAGTAAATCTTAAGCTCATTCCTTCCCTCTATCGCATTGTATGTCCTGTATGTCATTTGTCTGGACAGGCATACCGCGAATGTGTGGAAAAGAACAACTCTGAGCCAGATGTGTGTGAGATGGAGGTGACCGCCTTTGTGGACTGCGCGAACAACTTCTTGTATGTTAATCGAGCGAGAGATGTCCTGCAATCCGTTACACGGCTACGTGTAAACACGTATGCACATTAATAGTATGCATTCACGTGCATCTTTTATCTTCCGACAGAAGAATTTTTGTATGCGGCTCAAGTTCTGGACTGAGGTCAACAGGTAGTTATCTCCGGTGAACGTATATGTCCTTGAGATGCGAGCGCGTAGTGTCTGTTTTAAACTATGACAGGCTCGAAAATACTAGGCGCAGACTGTCTTTCACATATTCGGCTTTAGCAGGTTGTTGACATTCCCTTTTATTTATACTTTTTGCAACATGTAGGTTTGAAAAGGAGAAGGACGCCGCGGCGGAATAGAGTGGCACTCCCAAGAAGCGTGCTTGGTATGCTTCTTCCGATTGATGGTGCAGTCTTCAGCCTTGAGCTGAGCGTGGCACGTGCGTGTGTATGTTATCGAATGAATGGTCATATCCGTTGCCTAAGGCCAGGCAATCCGGAGATAGTATAATTCATTGTCTCTGCTGAGACCAACGGTGTGTACTGTATACTGTGTGGAATCACATCGGGAATCGTTGTGACTAAAGATAGTGAGCTACTATCTATATCCTCGCGATGTCGGATGGTGTAAGACTAAAGATCGGGCTGCGAAGGATAGCGCGTGTATAGTGTTATTGGGGTCAGCAAGTCATGGATGATACCTTCAGAACGCACGTACGGCTTATGGACTGGTTGTATGGATGGACGCAGAGATACATGGATTGTGCGCATGGAGTGAGTTTAGAGATAGGACGGCCGGGACTACGAAATAATCGTGGTGGAAATCCCGGAAATCGGCACATATGCGTAGAAGATTTGATCGACACTTCTCAGCAGGGCAACTTGTCTTGACCTATGTAGTACACTATGCCAAGGGAATATCTGATGTACGTGGGTACGGCTTGCTGTAACGAGTATCAGACGTAATGCGGTGTGTTCTAGTGCAGCTGACACAGCACAGTAGAGGGTGGATACAATGCTCGGTAAGTGTAGACAAGGACTTAGTAGGGTCAAGGGATAAATAGGGTTATACAGAGGGTTGTCCGTGAACGCATTACGCTCATTAGCCTATCCATACTTTCAGAATCCAACGTCTACCTGTCGATGTGTCCAAGCTTCTTGTATGTGACACGCGCTCCGCATCACGTCCGATATCTCTCATCCTGAAGTGACGCACGTGCACACCTGCCGTTTGGAGGGGAACGGGCTAGCAGTGGATTCGACGATACGATTCAAACGATACAACAAACATACGGAGTCAGGTGTAGTTGAGAGGTTTAATTAGCATATTAAAATAGGAAGTAGTAGTACGAAGATGTTTTGGCGGTTAGTAAATGGAGGCGTTGAATACAGTACTTCAATTTACTGCATTTGCATAGTCATAATAAGACAGATTGCACGAATCGGGATTCGAATTGAAATATTATATTGGATTCACAGTAGGTTCATTGCTGGTAACGCATGGTGCAGTCAAAGTTTCATATATACCCAGAAGACCATTTCAGTAATCCGTGGCTCTAAGTGCTAAATAGCATTTCGCAGATCTGAGCGGTTAACACGCTATCGCGGTATATACAAAACGGAAAAAAACAGAACTGAAGCTTATGCAGTTGAAACAGAAACTTTATTGTATTACTTGGCCCGAATGTATTGTGGACTTGCGGTGTTCCAAGTCATGACCCGTTGCAGTTGAAGTCTTAACCATTCATTCCAGTAGGCCCTGGCTCTAAGTGCTGAGTAGCATTTCACAGATCTGAGTGGTTAACACGCCATCGCCTGCCTTTGCCGCACAACATATACCCATGGTTGTGGCACACTCACCAGATTCGAGTGCGCTGCCGTCCGATTCGGCCGCCATCTCCATGCCTGCCACCACTATCCCATATACAGCACTATCGCAGTAACTGTCGCCAGTCAAGGATTTGTAAGAGTCACTCTCAGTCAGTGCTGTGATCCCCGCCATCACTCCAGACGCGCAGTCGAATCCATTCTCGCCCTCAATCGCCCCCTCGACATCACCAAACACGCTCCGCCTCTGTGATGGGAGTGCGCTGGCGTTTGCGAGGGTAAAAATTTGTCCGACGAGCACAACACTGCTAATAATTGTCATAAGCATGATGTATAGGAGTTAAGTTGGGACTTCTGAGATAGCTTGATGTTGTTTTGATAATTAGAGAATGCACCACCTACGAATATTTATACTTTTTCAGTGCCTTTGAGCATAGCCTTCTAAATTGAACACTTTGATAACAACTTTTTCTAAAATGTCTTGGTGCAACCTAGTATCTACAGCTTACACAAAAACATGACCCAATCGTCGTTGAGAAACGGCAACTTGGCAGCATTCTTCAGAATTTCTTCTATAGCAAAACATTTACGATTCAGATGAATAAAAGGTCGTACTCGTACTGCAGATTTTGAGCTAATGATATATATACACACCGATTGAAAAAACTAATCACTGATATCAAAGCTCCCGATCTCCAATTGAATCATTTTGGCTGTTTGAGACAGATTGAGGAATGTCACAAGAAGTCAAGAATGTTGACTTTTCAGTTGCCAAAATAATTGCAAGGTAAGTAGGTAACGTAAAGCACGCCGCAAGGCAATTGTCAATTCTGAATTCTTCAACGTCTCCGGCTAGACTGTTTCGCAGACCACACTCCACAACAGCCCATAGCACTCACAGGTCACAATTTATGTTTGTGACAAACTGTTTATACTTTATAGGATTAAGGTGTTTGTATCATTCTTTGATTGTAGGATTCACCCTTGGCCTTCTGGACTGTGCGTCTAAAACAATTGTTCAAACTCTCACAGGCCGGAACCTGCTCAGTGAAATTAATTCGAAATAAGATGCCGAGATTGACATGCTGTATCGTAAATAGGTCGTATCAGTATATCTTGCGATTTATCTGAATCTACTAAGATGCTGAGATTGGCATGTTCTACTGTAAATAAGTCCTATCAGTATGCCTTACTCTCTATTCGAATCCACCAAGATACTGTGTATCAGTATACGTTGCTTTTTATCTCATCAACTAAGATGGTAAATCCTATCAGTTTGTTTTACTTTCTATCTCAATCCACCAAGATACTGTCCTATCAGTAAGCCTTGCTTTCTATTTGAATCCACTTAGATACTGTGTAGGAGTGCGGCATCACCGCATATACGCAAATGGTTCAAGGGATGAAGTACAAGCTCTTGGGGTTGTGCACGAGACGGTTGTACCTGTCACGGAGGGATCGGGCATCAGTTCCGTGGTCGAGAAGATAGGGGTTTTCAAAATACGGGCCTGCTCAGAGTGTATTCCGTAGTATGACACATGGTATTGATGGGTATTGACGTATTGTTTGCCATGGTGAAAAGCTAAATGTTTGCATAAAACGGTTGAATGTACGTAATTATTATTAACATAAGCACAGTGAATGCTCTTGCCTCGGCAGTTTATCCGAGCTCGAGGCGTTGATGTAGATGCTTAACCCTTCTACCTATTAATATAAACAATGTCACTTCCCAGAAGTTTCCGGATCGCTGAAGGTCAATACTGCAGACCCGATTCTTTGCGCCGCAAATAGCGATAAACGCAGAACGGATATGTTTATGTAGAGAGTTCTCGTGGTACATCTATAATTAGTAGTCCAAAGCTCATTTTGTTTTTAAATCGGGCTCTGAAAGCTCGCTATTGTAACCCCGGTCGGGGCTGGCTGTGTCCACATGAACGCAACTCTCAAGTCTCAAGCCATCTATCTATCAGCGTGCTTCCAGCATCCCGATCTTGATTTCGGTACTATCGGCACTTCGGTCGCTATGGCAACACCAATCGCGAGCCACTTACCAACACGATGAATCATTCTGCCTTGTGAAAGATCACAAACTTTCTTTTACATAGAAAATCCATTCAGACTGGTTTGTACTCCGGATAGCCCCCAGATGTGAAGTAGGGAATAAACTGTCATCGAGCACACCAATGTATGATGGGCAATCGTGTGTATATTTGGAGTGTCCTTGAAATCACATGTAGCATTGCACTTGGATTGCTGTCTACTATAACCCCCCGCCATTCTTCCTGTCCATAGCTTGTTCTATCGGTAACCGTTTAGCGTTGTACTTGTCGTGCAGCTCACTCAGCTCGGCTTGCTCCTCTCAACTGAGTGCATCTTGCCGGGCTTTGAGTTCCACAATCCCAAGCGCCTTCAACTGTAAGCAAACACAGGAGCTTTATGAGATGCACTGATGCTGCCAACTGTACTAGGATGGTGAGCCATTCTATACAGCGAATTAGGGTCAATGTTGCAAGTGATTTCTACTGGATGATATCAGACCAACTACCGTAGAACACTCTGGCATCAGTTCTGTACCGTGTAGGCTTCTACTGGGCTATTTATGCGGGAATGAACGCACTCTGCAGGTAGTGATGCGAATGTCGAATGATTTTCGCATCACTCATCATGTTAACATTAGTCTGTTGTGCTCAAGTTTCGTGATGAGGCATAATGCATATAATCAGAATGCCAACACAAGTACACACTCATGTGCTATCCAGTTGTAATCTCACATCAATCTTCTCATGATTCTAATACGCGCGTCAGTCCCATACTAACACCTTGATGATTATATTACCCTGGTCAGCCCATACTATCACTGTATCTT
>NW_014038604.1:0-1627 GCF_001186125.1 Sphaeroforma arctica JP610 | reverse complement strand
GGTTATAATACCCTGGCCAGCCCATACTAAGACTGTATCCTCACTTGATGATTATACCCTGGTCAGCCCATACTAATACTGTATTCACAGTTGCTCGCGCAGTGCAACAAACCTGCTCCTGCGGCGTGAGTGGCGGGGGGACTTTCTTTGCTGATTTGGGTTTGTGATCGCCAAACGCCAACGGTCGATTCAGGAAGGCAGGTTGTTTATCTGCAAGCGGTTGGTGTGGTGTGGTGTGTTAATACAGCTTGTGGATAGATGTTATACCAAACCCCAGCACTCGCCCAAACTAGCTGCTCTGCTGCAGGGTTGAGTTGTGCCTTGTGCTATTTCTGTCGCTCAATTAGTCATAGTAATGCTTCGCCTTCACTCAAACCGAATCGAGTCAGAAATGCAGTGTCGACAATCGTGTCTCGGTCGACGCGTAGTTACTGTTAGTCAGAGTGCATTCGAGTTGCAACCCGTGTAAGTGCACTCTACAAGAACGGAAGAAGGACAACACATTTGATGAGTATACGGGACATACATGACACCATGAAGTTGCACGCGTGAGCTTCGTTTGTACCGAACCTTATGCCATCTAGGTCATCGGGAATACCTATGCCAGCACAACCACTTAAGCCGTGGCAAACCCGCGTACACACAGTTGGGACTGAAGTACCTGCTTTAGGAGGAGACTTCTTATCTCTCGATCGGTCTTTCTTTGTTATCCATAGCGTTGCGTTGTCCACCGCCCCATCATCCAGTGTCTGGATGTTTGATCCAAGGATGAAGCAAAAGAGTTTGACATGTCAATGCAATAACTTGTAAGTCAGAGATCGCTTTGCGCAGAGCTGTACTATAATGAACCTGCTACTGCTAGGTGATAGTACCTAGTATTACCTTTTGCACTTGTCCCTATAATGGTGTGTACGTAGGCACTCAGTGTATGAATGGCTAGCCTATACAACGATCTTTGAGTCTAGCACGACTTCTTTCTGCGAATCAGGCGACAGATGAGTGTACGTATGCACAATGTATGTGTGTTGTTCTTCTCGAGCCTCAAATTGGGGTCAATCAATGAGCTCTTGTGACATATCATATGGTATTAGGAAGCAGATCTCTTAGAGAGGATCTTAAATCAAAACATTCGCCAAGCGTTTTTCCCATCACTTGATAACCATCCGAAGTCTTATCAAGCATATACTGAAATATGTGTGTGCTACAATATCAAGCATATTGGCAAATGTGGCCAAGGATACCAAAGCCATCGCGATATTACATGCTCACATATTGTCAGTGATGAGGTGTATACAAATCGACTATGAAGTATATGCATTATTGAATACATACCCTTCCTGGAGCGGTCGTGGTTCCTGTGCTATAGTCACCATTTGACTTTCCACATGACTTGATTGTATCACAATCGCCGTCTATCACCATTGTACCGAAATTTACCATAGTGTCGCAATCCACACCCGACAGTACCTGTCAAGTACATGTCGTTATAATGTCGTAAATATCACATATGAGTGCCTTATAAGTCATATAGTATCATATATTAACATGGACAGCTACCAGTCGCATAGCAACAACACACCGAACACAGACAGAGTATCAACAATATGTATTGTTATTAAATTGTAGT
>NW_014038605.1:2999-9862 GCF_001186125.1 Sphaeroforma arctica JP610 | reverse complement strand
ANATATATACTATATAATATATATATATATATATATATATATATATATATATAATACTATATATATATATATATATATATATATATATAATAATATATATATATATATAAGTATATATATATATATATATATATATATATATATATATACACACACACACACACACACACACACACACACACACACATATATATATATATATATATAAATTGTAAGTTTATATGATTACGTGTACATACTAAGTTATTGATTCAAACGTGGACCTGATAGCATAAGTCATACAGGCTTCGTAAATTAGGCGTGTCTGACTATAGGATCATGCAGGAAATCTGAAGCACTGTAGTATAGCAAAAAAATGATTTAGAATACATACCTTGTTCCGTTGTACATCGCGCCGTAAGCTGTTTAAAGAAATATTTTCTGAGACATAGAATAGAAAGTAGTGTTCAGGAGGATAATTAATAAAGTTCGCCTGTTACTTAAAGAGTATGCTTATTAGTGTAATACTTCATGAATGTGTGAATATTTAAAGCAATAATTAAGTTGTATAGCTATTTGTATATAAAACTCTTTACATAACTGTTTTGATACTCTCGAGTCGTGTCAAACAGTAACGAAACGGCGTTCTGAGGTAATGAATTGTATATTTTCTATGTATGTGTATTTATATTTCAGATTCCTACACGAAATCAGAGCAGGTCATACATTTTTTAAATAAATTTTTATTATAAACTTTCTCAGCTCTATTGTGGGTTTCGGCTGGGGGCAGTGGGTCTGACCGTCTGGGCCTTGGAAACTCTCTGTGGGGATGATATAAATGTTTTTTTTATTAAAAACAATATTAAAATACTTACATCATCAAGGTCCCAAAAACTTATTGGTATGTGAATATAGGAAATATTTAAAAATATTGGTCAAGTATATGTCGAGCTGGAAAACCCCAACACTGAAGTAAAAAACTCAGTTTACCGAATACATACACGGTGACTATGACTGTGACTGTGACTGCCAGAGTCAGACTAAATAAATATAATGCAAAACAAGAACATATTTCTCTCACAAGAGAATTCTTCTTTCTCCACCTTTTTTTAGAAGGCTGTTACTATCAGCGCTAGGTATGTATTCACATGTGATGCGTATCAGTGTATATTTACTACATATATGTAGCTTCCTGAAGGACACAATTACCTTCTTGATGGACTATATATATAGAATCAGTCGTACATCTCTTATACACTTTAGACCCGCAGAAAGAAATATTATTGCGTGCGTATATACATTTTAGGGGGCTTTGTTATCTACTATATTTATATTCAATATAAGCACATGTTAAACTATCCTACTGACGGCATAAAACTCTGCGAAGACCCGGGAAGGAAAATATAGCCTTTTTTCCCCCGGATACGACTTCAAAAATTCCTGTCTCCTGAGGGTTATGTTATTGGGTGTGCATATGTATACCCAAATTGGCTTTATTGCATATGCAGGCCGTAATCCGTAAAACTCGAGTTTCGAGCAATTACTTTCTGGTACAATTGCCACTGCTATATGCTGTCGTATTTACGCCCTAAATCGCTTTGGAAAGGCTTAATATTCGATATACATCCCACACACATCAAACCTCATATCATGTTTTTGCTTCCATATCATGTTTTTGCTTCCTATGGGTTAACATCAATATCTTTTTGTTAGTATACAATAGACCGCACAGAGAGACAATAGCCGTATCTGTTTTTTTGCTAACATAAACGATAGATACGATAAAAAATGGCTGATGTATACGCGTGCTGTAGTTAACAATAAGTAATGTATCTGACGTACATGCACACCTCAACCAACGAAACGAGAAATACCTGACACTTACGCATATTGGGATGGAGAATACGTGAATCAACTGAGGTATATTCATACTGTAGCCGACAATGCATATGGAAAAAGACGTGTAGGTATTATTCAAAACATGTACAGAGAAACCTATGCGTTTAGGGGTTCCTTCACTTTAATTCAATAATCGTCTCATAGCTATGAGATGGTATTCTCGGTTTATTGGCGATAAATAAAATTGAAAAGACAGTTGCAAAATAATTCGAAATTACTTACTATGTTCTGTTGCCGCTGTAAGCTATTCAAGTGTGCACTTCATAGTGTTATGTTAAACAATACATGTGGGAGATTCGATACTAATAGTCCAGTGGAAACAATTGATACATAGCTTTTTGACAATCGAATATATAGTTCTTTTATGATACTGATTTGAATTTCATAGAGTTGGATACCTTTCAAGGGTGTACTCCGGTATATTAAGTAGAACAATACATCCGCAAGATTCGATACAAGTAGAAAACAATTCACGATTAGATACGGTGAGTTTTGCGCCGCAGCGTGTCTTGCAAATAAACAGCCATAGTTGCTATGCATTCCACAATAAAACACCTCAGTGCGTTCGTCCGTATTCATCAGGTATGTGAAAACGTGTGTGTATCTATGATTAATGAATCTCAAGCGGACTATTCAGCTTTTGGTTTGTCAGAATATTCTATCACTATTGAGCTTCATCTTCAAAGTTACCTATGTTTCTTACTACTACAAACTATGGTCAGTATGAGAAGAACGGGGAGTTTGTAAATTTGTCGATATTCTAATCTCATTTGCCTTCTGTAGTTCAATAGTATGAGGAAAGAAGAGGTACATGATCATAAGTTCAGGGTATATGCTTTGAAGATTGAAGTTGAACTGTGTTTGAACCGTCTATGGTAAATAAAATGCATTTGATGTCTCGTTGCTGACACAAGAGTGAAAACAACGGCGCCTCTAGAGAGACCTTCAGAACCGAGAAGTAAATGAGAACAGTTGCCTCAGACTCAGAGTCACGCGTCACTATGTCAGGTGGGCGCCGTTAGTCTCGCGCCCTCACGAGCCCGCGCCCCGCGGTTTTGTCTAGTCAGTCATCACTCATCAGTCATCAGTTGCCTATTATTATAGTGAATTGCTTTTCTGATACTTTTCGGGCGGGGTTTGCCACAGATTTATAAATCCGCGGCAGTCTACCAGCCTATAACCGCAATAGTCCGCAACCCCCGGGCGCCAGCGGGCCCAAGAAATTTTAAAATTAGGACAAGTTTTCATGTTTCATGACCTCTGGAAAAAATAGAGGAATAGTACATGTCCCTCTCCCACGAGTGGCAGACCCACTCCCAACGCTACTTCCCATTCACTCTCTAGCCAAAACCAGAGCACAGAGCCGGCCAGAGGTAGTCTATTTTGTTGGTGACACGCCACACGGCCTATGGCCCTATGCCCTCCATAGTAGTATACTCGCCTCTGTATTTTTTTTGGGACAACACCACATTTTTATAAAAAATTGAATCAGTTACAACGGGTCAGCCGCCTCTGGGGGGCTGGGGCCTGGGGCCTGAGGCCTGAGGCTGGGAGTAGGGGGTTGGGGCGTAGGCCCTTGGGCCTGGAGGCTGGGGCTGGGGCTGGGGTCGCCTGGCAGTGGGGGCCATGGCGCCAAGTGCCCAAGTCGCCAACATCTGGCTAAATTTGATTTGTAAAATAGGCAAACAAAAAATTAATGAGCGCGGGCCGCGGGGCCGCGGGCTTCCAACTTGAGCAGCGGGCTTTGAGTTGGGGGGGGGGGGGAAAGTAAATGGCTAAATGCCACAGCTGATTTCTGTAGGTCGAAGTTATTCAGTTCAGAGTTACTCTCAACTCTATTGTTTTATGGATTGTGGGCCAATCAAAAGTTGGGCGGGAAAATGGAATCAACGGTTTTGTGGTAGTATACCGGCACACTATAGCAGCTCAATAGGAACTAAAACTGAACTAGAATTTGGTAGTAAGTAACTGATCCAAATTCGGTAGTATTTTATTACTACACTGTGTGAGAACCGAAATTTTGACGAACTTTGAGTCTGATTGGGACTTTGCACGCGAGAGTATTTACATACATTCGAGTTTCGACTCTGAACTTCTGAAGTCCAACTGAGAATATTTAAAAATTTAAAAAATTGTTGATCAGTTACGGACGGATGGTACACAGTATAGTGTCCACTGTACACAGTACACACGCACGATATTATAATTTTTCAATTTGTAACTGAAAGTTCTCTCAGAGAGTAGTAGTACAAAGAAGTGCAGTTAAAAAAATAATGAAATTTTTATACGAGGTACGTTTAAATAGCCTTCTTCACTCTTGTACATCAGGGCATTTATAATTTGTTGCTGCGCGTAAAAAGTTTGTCTAAATTTCCGCCACACAATCTCATACATCAACACACATCCAAAGCCAGCGCACGGAAATTGAAATTAATGGAAGATACCGAGAACACAATGCTAGCACCGATGATGAATCACTCTCAATTGCAATGTCTACCCTTAAGTACTCAATCAGAGTCAGCAAGTGTGTCATCTGTAGGCGGTGCCTGCCAACAACAGCCACAGCAGTGCACACGTAAACGTACTGTACGAATCAGTAGCACGCGGAAAGCTAGTGGGATTCTTAATTCGACAAGCAAGGTCACACTCAAACAGCAGGGTGGACCTATACTCGGCGACATTACCGGGCGTGTGGTCAATCGCTCCACGTCGACCAGCCAACGGAGGCAACAGAGAACCAAGCCCAACTCAGCGCCCCAGGCACAAAGTACACACAGTACGCATAGTACACACAACCAGCTGCTCACAGGCGATGCATACACGAACACGCATACATCGTACAGAGTGTGTGGAGTTGCCTCACCGACTGCACAAGACTTTGTGGAACGCGGAACCGCCAGAAGAGACGATTGGCTGGCCAGATGCGAGGTGGACACCCGATATGCCATCACTGACGAGTTTCTCGAAGACAAACATCCAGAGATCACCGACAAGATGCGTTGTGTGCTTCTTCACTGGCTGGGTCTGGTGTGTGTTGAACATGAATTACAAACACGCACATACCAGACAGCTTGCATGAATGTGGACAGGTTTCTCTCGGAGTCTCGTACCCCCGTACTCAAGGAGCACTTCCAGCTGCTCGGAGCTACGGCGCTGATGATGGCGAGTAAAGTGCATGAATCGTATCCCATTGAGGTCAGCAGGCTGGCCGCTTTAACCTGCGGAGCCTGCTTTGCGGACGAGATAGTGCTTATGGAGACTCATATGTGCCAAGTGTTGAGATGGCAACTCACTCCCATGACAACCTGTGAATGGCTATCTTTCTACCTGTCTTTACTGCCAAACCGAAATTTCCAGGAGGATGTCACGCTTGACGAATTCTCGCTGCATCAAACACTTGCCGAACCGGATGGTGTACTCACAACCAACGAGCAGAAGGAATACTACAAGAAAGCCTTGGAGATACTCAATGTGGTCACCCTTTTGCCAAATGGTAAAGCGGTTAGTGCCCGAGTACTAGCTTTTGCGGCACTCTCCTGGGTATTGCCACAGACTACTACCACACAATTGCAAGAGAGAATTCGCACAGAGTTCCTGGCGGAAGAAGCTGAGTACTTTGTCTCACCGGAGCTGCACGAGTACTTGCATAAAATAGTCTACTCCGATCGGATTTCTTTACAGGTATGTTTATTGTGTTGTCTATTGCGTTCATAGCTAAATAATGTAGTTGTTTGATCGGTGAAGACAACCCAGGTCTGAACGCAATGTTTTGTCAACTGTATTGCTTGAAAGATTTAATACCGAATCGCACTGTACTATCAATTGTGTTTGATAAGACCTTTCCTTTCTTTTGAACTCACACTATTCTTCACTATGCACTACTGCAACAGGCACAAATGGACATTACCTCTTGCGACGCGAATAAACTTGGCCGTATTAGCATCCACTCGTGCTCCTTCAGTGCCGAAAATTCGGACATCCTAGACATATACGAAGACCTGCACGGAGAATAGGTTTGCTTTCCTAGACCATTGTGACCTGTCCCGTAAGCCGGGGCATCAGTCGCACTTTTCACGATCAGGAGAGGGGTTATGTAATCCTAAACGAAAAAGAAGCATCTCAGCACGCAAGTACTAAGAGGGCAGAGTTGACACCTTCAGTATGGAAAATGGATCCGTACACATTCCTATCGAATCCTAACAAGTATCTAAGTGCAAATTGAGTTGACGGCGAGTTTGTAACTGCGCCGTGCCATGATGTAAGGATTAAAATGCCTGAGATTGTCGCCTTGAGAGACTCATCATAGCCTTTGTGCCACTCTGTGGGTTGCTTACTGTCAGCTGTTTTCCGGACAACGCCTTCAACTATTCAAGTCAGCAGCCAGCAGCCAGATCCTTATAACCCAAATGCAGATGCCAGAAGAACCGTTCTACCTTCTGAAATGAGCCTCACGACCAAATAGCGCGATAAATTTAACACACCTTTAGCGCAAGGGCCGCTAGTAGATGTATATCTCCAAAAGCGTGCTCGAGGAGTTTCGGAATAGAAAATTCATCGTACAGTTGACAAAGTTGCAGCTATATTAGTCAACAGTGTAAACTAAGGCCGATAGTGCTGATAAAGTGAAAGGTCGCACAAGCACATCCAAACGCATTGGATACAAAGGGAGACATGTGAAAAATCATACAGAAAAAGACCAATCATGTAACAAAGTTTGAAACGAGGACATCGTGCTCTCGTCGCTCCAGCTGAACTCAGAAGTCACCGTCACAGCGAGAGTATCAGCTAATAAATTAGTAATTGGTAGCACAGAGAAATAAATGGATAGAATATTATGAATAAATCATCCGCGGACAGAACGAGTTGAAGCATTTCGCGAAAAGTTACAAAGCTTGTAAATATATATTATTTCATATATATATGTATACATATATACATAGATATAAAAATATACATACATACAAACATATATATATATATATGTA
>NW_014038605.1:0-2762 GCF_001186125.1 Sphaeroforma arctica JP610 | reverse complement strand
GACACACACACACATATATATATATTTATATATATATATATAATATACAGATATAAAAATATAAATATATACGTCACATACACGCACACACGCTCATACACATACACGTATACACAAACGTAAGACACGCACACACCATATATATATATATATATATATATACATATATATATATATATACATATATATATATATATACATATATATGTGTACATATACATATACATATACATATGTATATATATATGTATTTATGAACATATATTGAAATTTAACGTTTCCCTGCTCTTACATAAACACAATCATAGTACAAGTATGAATAATGACGTGGTGTATTGAAAATTGGTGCTGTATTTTATACGCAATGAAAGCAAACAATGAGTATCGGATCTAAGTACTTAATTTTTAGAACTGCGCTCTAATAATGATAGCTACAAGGTGGCATGAATATTCTCTCATGTCTTCGCAAGCGAGGGCCACTCAGCTTTGTATATTCCTCTGTTGCCTACCAACTCGTGTTGTTGTTGAATGAAGATTCCATACAGTGTACGGTTGGCACTTTTCCAGTATTAGCAGCATTAGTAGTTCAGACATATGCAACTGAGTCTTGTCAGTAGTCCAAAGCATGCTCGGACGACATAGCAGGATAAACATGCATGTCTGCAGCGATAGTGCGAACGCTACTTTGTCTTGCTCACAACAGCTGAGCAGCTGACGTAGCAACAGTCCCACGACTCAGTTCTAGTTGGCACAGGCAGCTTCACATGGCTTCCAATGGTACACCGCAGTCCGTCAACAAGACAGCCAAAAAAGTGGGGCGGGTGTATACCTTAGCATACTCTCTGTGTAGCTGCTGCAGGTTAACAATGTAACAGCCAAACTGGAAAAATCGTACACCAGTGTGACCACTGATGCGGAGAGGTGTGAACTGTGTACTCACCAACCTTATACGGCGTGTAAACAGCCAAGGGCATAGCACCCAACTGCACATATGGTATGCGTAATACTATGCATCGAATGGCCATCTAGCTCAGCGCACCATTCACCTGTTGCTGTACTCGACATGCAAACGGAGACTTAGTCATTTGGAATATTGTACCCATCGATTCGGAAATATGGGAAGGCTTGAGTTCCGGAGAGATATTTGACACCAGACTTCAGGGTGCAAATTATGAAGTTCTACGGACTCTATTCGGCTTGGCCGCAGGGCTAAGTAGTGTAGCACGGGCAGTTCAAGTCAGCAAATGGGTTCTGCGCCACCCAGACGTATAGGTGCGAAACAAAACAGTTGCGAGTAAGGACCTACATGTGAGTTGCGTATTCCCCCGGCTTGCAGATTTGTAGTTCTGCAACACAGTCAGTGTGCACTCTTCCACCGACTTACAATTGCATACTGTCCACTGCGTTTCGCAAGGCCAGGTATCCCTTGATAACGTCTTCTGGCATTTCGGCGATCTTGGCGTACTCTTCTTTGTTGTTGAAACGTATTCTAGTTCGTGGGTCTACGTAGTAAGCCTGAACGACCCAGAGAATGAGAGAAAAAGTACAAATCTTTTTTAAAAATGGGTATTTTTTTACTTGAATACGTTCCAAGCTGTGGATAATGACCGAGAAAATGAAAGCGCAACGTCATTCAGTAGCAAACACACGAACATGTATGACAATGGATTAAGTGCTCATGCTAAGTGCGTATAAACCCCCCGACAACTTAAGTGTTCTAAACAACACCCAGGAATCATATCGCAAAAACCAGGTGGCAGACTGAACCTTGCGATTATACTTGACATCTCTGTCACTCAAAAACAACTGGGCAGCTTTAAAGGCAGCAGTGCTATAATTGCGGCACAAGGACCGCGCAATAAACACCATCATCTCACACTTACCAGCAGACCGGAGCTGTCACTGTATTTGTACGGAGGCTTGAGCGAGGGAGGAGCATCAATACTAACAACTGCGAGAATATAGACATATCCAATAGTGATTGAGTACGTCATGTGTTACATTCTAGTAAGAACAACGAGCCTGTGCAGGAAATGCTCATACAGAAACACGTTTAACGGTAGGAAACTACTCAGCGTTTGAGTGTATTAAACTACTATTGCGGGCCGAATATCGGTGTTGCATGCAGGCGAAACGGGGAAATTCTATATATTTATTCGATGTGTGCGTATCCAGAGCACGTATATCTGTTTGTATATCCTGATAGTGAATATGTATGCTCGGTATACATACACGTATGTACCAACCACAACCAGACCTCATATGTGCTTCCGTATACTCGCAAATGTATCAAAATAGACTGCACGAAGATCGTGTTGACAACTAACGTCAGTCGAACTTACAGAGTGCAGTGGAAGGCGGGAAAGAGGCATTCCTCTCCTGTGAGATAATCTGCTTCAATGGCTTGTCTCTGATTCGTTTATAACTAGGATTCTTGAAAACCGTGGGGCTAATCTCTTCATCTGAATTCTGTACGTTGAACAAACACTTGTCAACAAATATAGACAGCAAAACATATGACCCATACAAATGTGCTCTTTAAATAGCTCTGAGTGGTAAAAACGTCATGATCATGATGACATTCGTCCTCATATATATATATATATATAGACATATACACACAAACACACACACACAAACACACACACACACATATATATACATATATACATATATATACATACATAAATAAATATATATAGATATATATATATATGTTGTATATATATATATGTATATGTATATACAATATATATTTATAA
>NW_014038606.1:7060-9865 GCF_001186125.1 Sphaeroforma arctica JP610 | reverse complement strand
CCTCGATTCAAAACAAATTCGCGTTTAAGTGTACGAGAGCGCATGAGAATAGACCAAGACAGTTATATTTAATGTATCTACGTATAAAGTTGTGATTCTCTTGTGCATTTAATATATGCGTGCTGATATACTTCGCATCTCTTCCATTGGATATGTCAGTCTATGCCTCGATTCAAAAACAAATTCGCGTTAAAGTGTACGAGAGCGCATGTCAGTTATATTCAATGTATCTACGTATAAATTTGTGATTCTCTTGTGCATTTCATATATGCGTGCTGATATACTTCGCATCTCTTCCATTGGATATGTCAGTCTATGCCTCGATTCAAAAACAACGTCGCGGTAAAGTGTACGAGAGCGCATGAGAATAGACCAAGACACAACTCTCCAAGACCTATGACACGGAAGTTCTGTACAAATTAAATTCGTTAGCTGTCGAGCGGTGTGTATGTATACGCGTACCATCGGGACACTCACATACAAAGCGTGGCGGATGTACTGCCAATTTGACTAAATAACCCAGGAGGTCAGAGCCCCTGGCGCCCTTATAGCAGATGGACTCTCATATACGCCCTTATAGCAGATCGACTCTCATACACGTTGATAGATAGTCACTACCTGGAAAAACTGTGTACTGCACACACAGCCCAACCTATGTTGAGTTGCCGATTGCATATCTTGGCATTGCCTTTTATTAGCAAGTGCTGGCGTTCGCTTCGTTTCTACGCCTCGCCTGGATTGTGGGCATTTGTAGCATACGGACGGGCCTCTCACTCGTCTCAATACCCGCTGTGCCATCTTATTAGGTTCCCCGCGAGTGTCTTTGTGGGTGATACGTACTGCTACTTTGCCGGGATGACCTTTGCGGTGGTGGGCATCCTCGGCACGTTCAGCAAAACCGTGTTGCTATTCTTCATCCCGCAGGTATGTGTTGTGGGCAAATGCGGAATTTCTGTACCAAACGCAGCATGATCTGCATATAGTGAACCGCTAGGTCTCCGTGTTTCCGTGCCTGTACGGTGGTCCCTTTGTTTTCTATCTCGGTTAGATTTTACCTTACCACAAATCGTATTCCCTGATACCGGATTGATTGGCTATCTCATCGATTGGACATACCTTCTCATTTTGTTTACCCGCCCACCTAGGTCCTCAACTTCGTGTACTCGACCCCGCAGCTGTTCAGGCTTATTCCCTGTCCCAGGCATCGCATGCCCAGGTTTGTCTCATTGAAGCCGGAAGTAGTATTCTACGAAATATACTGGTGCACTGATTTGATATACTTCTTCTTTGTGGTGCCATGCGGGCTGATGCGTGCGCACTAAAACCTTTGACAATCTATGTTTTGCGTCTCAAACACGTTTTATACATGTGATAGATGACGGCTTTCCACATCGCTATCGAACACACACTGGGCAGTGCAGTTTCTCTACTGTCAGTACGTGTGTGCAGTACCAATTATCTACACTCCGTGTGGGTTAAAACAAAGGGGGGGGGGGTTACAATACTTCACGTTCGTCTTCATCACTATCGAACGCGCTGTTTTAGTGTTCATCACCGCGAATGTAGGCTAGTTGTAGTATACTGTTTCTGAGGTGGGATACACTACTAGAAATCACAGGCGTACCAATGCAGCAGATCTTATCGCGTGTGGTTCGAAGGCCCACGACGCCAATTCAGCATTTGTTTCAATTGTCTGAATTTTTTGCACACATACGAGTGAGGTATTCCCTATCAAATGTATCGCCCAAGTCTCATGCCAGTCTATCTCGCCTTCGCGCAATATCGCATTACATCTCACATCTGCAGGTTAAATAAAGAAACCGGCCTACTGCAAGCGAGTAGGCACGAATACCTGCTGTCAGAGGTCAAGTCTCCAGGAGTTTTCGTGACGAAGCTGTTGCTCATGACAGGGTTGGCGTGTGCTACATCTGAGCCCACGGGTACGTTCATGTTGCAGCTCGACTTTGAATATGTGAAACCGTTTGCTTTGATCTTCGATTGATTAGGGTGTGGTTGTTGTTTGTGATTCATACCCGCGGCACACCCATTCACGTGTGGAGTCCTCTTCGTCTATTCGATATTATTCCGCTGTGATTGCATACATACACCTTTCGTAAATATGGAAAAGGGTTTCGCTATTTTTGACAATGCATTCGGTATTGGAACTGTGGCGTATGTTATATCTTTTGCAGGTCAATCCGGTGCGCTAGTAGGAAACGCAGTTTTAAGCGATACACGCGACTAGTTTTCGGGTATAGCACACTATGAATAGCAGTTTTCTAAATACTACCCGGCAACTTACACAATCAAATCCACAACTTAATAGGCGACAAGGCGGATCAGAAAATCTCCATGAGCAATCTAACTATGATCAACATGGTACTGGACATTTGTGGGCCCATGCGAGAGGACAAGCTCACTACATTACTGTTAGTTGTGCAATCAATTGGCGTCGCACTTGCTTTCTTAATACGATACCGGCTTGTGTTCTTGTTCTACGACCACAATTAGAGACCTCAGCACTCTGCAATTCGAATAACTAGCAATGTATATAATAGACAATTTACGCGTGTTTATAAATTATTAGAAGCATTATGATCAATACGTAAGAAAAATAATTTAGTTTGTGCGTCTAGAAGAGGGACAAACATATGCACACACATTTATATATATATATATATATATATATGTATATATATATATATATATATATATATATATATATATATATATATATATATATATATATATATATATATATATATATATATATATATATATATATATATATATATATATATATAT
>NW_014038606.1:0-5000 GCF_001186125.1 Sphaeroforma arctica JP610 | reverse complement strand
CTATGTATGTGTATTTTAATATTTGAAATAACATAGCCCTCTAAAAAAGAAGAGTCGACTCCGAGTCGAGAGTCCTCCCACAGAACAATATAGCTCTATTTAGTATTTATCAATACATATCCAATAATGATCGTAAATCCGACCGCAGATTATGCCTTATGAGTTATGCAGTCATGAAGTTATGGCCCAGTCTGGGGTCTTGTGACCTCAAAGGCTCAGACCTGACCCTCTGAACTTTTGAGGTCTGAGATTTGAAGATTTCAGACCCAACCTCAAACCGGTTTCCGTTAAAACCTTTATAAATCGAATAAATATACGTTTACGTTCTACTTTTATTCCACATGCGGTCCTTTGTAGGCATATACTATATAAGTCCACCTTTCGGGTCTAAAAATTCAAGTGTGTGACGATTTTACCATACGAACCTGACCTATAAAAAGAACTTAGATGGGCCTTCTGATCACGTTATAGCCGTTATAACGTTTTAGAATTGAATAAACATGCGTTTACGTTCAAATTCTCTATCTCGTACCCCCATAACGTAACGAGATTAGCTTCAGACTCTGACTCTCTGACACTGAATAAGTGAAGGTCGGCGGAGTGAATGGCCGAGTACGATTGTTGTGATTGATTTTTTTTTAAACTTTTATGCTCACTATATAGAGTATAAATGCTGGAAATAAAATTCTTCAGTCAGAACAGTCTAGCTAAATTTCATATTTTGTTAAAAAAAATAGAAGCGGTGAACATCAAAAATTAGCTTTTTAGGAGACCGGAGATTTCTACTATAGAATATAGAGGTTGACCCAGAGGCACCTTAAAAAATCAATCTCATTGGCAGTTATACGTGATAATGCGGTTCCAAATCGATTTTTGTTTCTGCTAACATTTCCCCCCAAAAAAGTAGGAGGCAGGCGACTATACTCTATACCCTACTCCAAGCCAGTTCCTACCAAACCAGATATAATTTTTCCAAGAAAAAAAACCCGAAAATTGGGTGTGGATCCCAAAACCCTTACATTAATTTCGGGTCTATACTAAATTCAGTAGTAAAATTTTAGTAGGGTATAGAGCCAAATCAGACTTGGAACCGCCTAAGTTATAAACGTATGCTTAATCCCATCCCGATCAGACTATTGGTTCAAAAGTTATGAAGTATTACATTTTATATCAGAACCGGGTCAATCTGACCGGTTGAAGGATTGTGATATCAGCCCATTCACGTACGCGTTATATAAGTCCATCTATACCTAACAGACCTTTCGGCTTTCTGGCATTATCGCATACTTATGATAGTACTTAAAAATGGTCTAGGGGGGGTTTATATATGTGCGCTAGCTAGTACCTTTTATGCCAGTGACTTCTTTAAAATGTTCTATTTTGTTTTTCACCGTTTCAGAAGGCTATCACTATGACCTATGTGAGAGTAATGCCATGTGACTGAGAGTTTTATAAACCCTAAAACAAATTGACGTCACAGGTTTGGAATTTTGATGATTTTTCGATAGGAATGATTTGCTCCGAATTGATTCCAATCGGGTGATTGTTTTTCTGAACAAGTGAACATGATTATATCATGACAATAGAAAATTAAATATTTAGTTCAAGATAACGTCATACATCATCCCAAAGAGATAGCGTCGTGTGGCGACTTACGACTGGCGAGTTTTAAAACTTATGGTTGCATCTATACGGAATTTCCCACTCTCGGTTTGATAACGAAACTTCCGCCACTATAACCTGTCTATAGACAAGCGGTCTTGGAGCCCATGATATCCCAAGCGCACGCGACGACAGAACACAGAGCGATAGTACAAAAGTTAGCGAAATGTAATGCTATCGCAACCACCAGCGTATAAATACATATTGCAAAAGTTATCATTTTGCATACCTCAATTGAAATCAATTCATCTGCAATTAGGACTACATCTGCTCAAATGGATCGCCAACTATCTTTTGAAAGTCCTGTTAAGGTTTTCTTCCCTAGTACAACTAATTCAATACGTGTCGATAGTCGTTGATTTGACTGATGCTGCGGTCATCGCCATTCACATTCACCTTGTTGGCGAATCAGATGAATTCGACGTCGCTGACGATGAGGATCGAAAATATGATGAAGAAGCTTGATCCAGACAACTGAATCGTAAACTGTGAAGTTTTGACAAAGAAATTTGAAGTGGATCTTACTCTGGGCAGCTTTTCGCTCGTACAAGTCGCCATTCAACTAAAATTAACTCTCATGCCTATATAGATCTATTCTCACATCGCTGATGTTTGAGTACGGAAGCTTCCACCAGGACATGATCGTAGCTCTGATAAATTGTGTGATCATCCAAAACGATGCAAAACTTCTTACTTGAACTCTTTTCACTAATAGGAGCTGCCCTTGGGTATATTGTACGTTGACGGGTCGCGCTAATCTCCAACAAAACAACTTTCGATGTATTAAAAATAAATTTAGTAGTAGAAGGGTGCAGAAAGACTTCCTGTTTCCATCGTATGTTCATCATGTCGCTTTCATTCTACGCCAGAACGTCGTTCAACCGTCAATATTTCAATGCAGAGGGTAAACTAACAACCCATTTAAGAAAAAATGGTCTCTTTTGCGTGCTTCTTTGTACTACATTCTATTACACTTTACAATCATATTTTGAGGTTTACATCATGTCGATTACAAATGTTTCCTCGACTTTTAAATCATTTTAATTCCAGCTATTCTGCATAGCAATAATCACAGAAACGACAACCGCTTTTTCACTGTTCTCTTCCCATATGCGATGTTCGCTCGAAAATGAAATACGAAATGCGCTACATTCAAATTCTCTGCTACTGCTGTTGGCAACCCCGACCGCTTATCAAAATTATGACAAGAGTATACCTGCTCACAACCAGCTCTATCGCCCGGTGCATCACATGGCAGTGTGCTCCTTCTCTGGTAACGCACATAGCAACCTTTGCTTTGGGCGGATTGTATGGTCCATCTAAATTCTTATTTCTAGCACTTCCCGCTTGACAGTGGTGACGATCAGCACAAAAGAGTGTGATTTCTACCTCGAGATCACCATATGAAAGTAGAACGTGTCGTACAAGCAGATTCCAAAATACGTCACGAGTTAGAGCTGATGGAGAAGATTCAGAAACGGGTTGAAATGTGATATTTTCAAATAGGCTTCAAGGCAAGAAGCAGATTGCGCAATCGTATAGTCATAGCCGATCTTGTGCATATCTATGCCCGATTTAATTATTCGTCTATAAGTTCGATTTAGTGTCTGAACTGACGGTTTCTTTCGCAGAAGCACCATCATTTTCTACAGATTTTTCCTTCTCTATCAATCGTCCATCCAGCGGCACAAGGTTCGGAATGCCCTCAACTATAGGGAAGGCCACACCAATTGTATCGGAAACAAGTTCGTTATTTGCTTCATCGTATCTAAAATGGATAGAAAATATGTGCGGAAAAGCCTCTGGTCATTGATTTATCGTCGATGAGTCATTCCACCCTCATGCCACTTTAATTTGACGCCATTTGAGAAGATATGTTGGACACCTCACAAGGTGTGGCGGAAGACACGAAGTGTAATTAAAGCCGTAGAGAATATAAATATTTAATAAGCAGTGCGATGCAGTTGTCGACAGAACACACACAAACCAAATTGGTGTTTCATGATCTACCATGCACGGGAAATCTCAAAATTTGCCTACAACCAACTTTCACCGAACAACATGGTAAGCAAATATAGCCAAAGTGAACAGACCTACGTTATCTGTGTCCTAATGCGATCGTGTAGACAAAATACAATCGATTTTTACCTCGTGTGACATCGGGCACCTGAAACTGTTTGATAAATATATACATAGGCAGTGATATGCGCTTACTTAGAATGTCGGGTAAAGGTCTTGAATACAACGACCTACCGCAACTTAGTCTTCGAAAGTGGACAGGCCAAATACTCCAGCATTTCAACATCGAACTTGGCACCATTGGTAGCAGAGTAGAAGCGTTGCCTAGTTACCAAAGATAAAGAAGGTTAAATCCTGAAACGATAAAAATATTTGCTGGAAAGCACGTGTCAGCACGTGATTTGATAAGGAATGAATATTATGGGGATGAGACTAGCGCGGTTAATAAAGATTTTATAAGAATCATATACCTGTCTTCTACTAGTCCAATGTACTTTGAAATGAACTGTACATCTGTGTTAAGTTTGGTTGAAATACGTGCACATGAAAAATACGTGCACATAAATGCATACTAAACAATGAAACATTCAGTGATCGTGTATATTTCAGGTAATTACTGTCACACCATATTATTTACTACTGAAATGCTTTGTATGCATACAACTAGCCTCACGAATAAGAATTAAAAATAACTTGAACAGTTCATGAAGTTCGTGAGACTATCAATAAATATAACATTCAAAATAAATATATATCAGACACCAGAAAAATACATGAGAACACCCATCTATGCATCTTCATACCAACAAAGATGAAGACAAGATGATATATACACATGCACATCTCTCTCACACGCACACACACACATATATATATACATATACATAAAAACACATACATACATACAAATATATATATATATACATACATGAAAACACATATGTACATACATATATTTATATATATATATATATACATATATAAAAATACATGTTTACATGCATACGTACATACACAGATACACACATATATATGTACAAATGAACATATGCATAAACATATATAAGTGTAAAATGATACACATACACATATACACAAACAGAAACACACGCACACACACACTTGCACACTTGCACACACAGAGAGACACACACAGGCAAAGACACAGACACATACATACATATATACATTAAAATATATAAGTATATAATGATATACATACACACATAAACATGCACACACAGACTTAACACACACACACAGATACACACAGACACATACATACATACATACATACATATAAACATAAAAACATACAT
>NW_014038607.1:5807-9881 GCF_001186125.1 Sphaeroforma arctica JP610 | reverse complement strand
TGTATATGTATATGTTTGTGTGTTCGTGTGCTTGTTTTTTTGTTGTTTTTTGTTATATATATATTTATACATATACATATATACATATATGTACATATGCAGATGCATATACATATACATATACATATAAATGTTCATATACATACACATATACATATACATACACATATACACACACTCACACACACACTCACTCAAATACATACATACATATATATATATATATATGTATGTGTGTATATGTATGTATATTCATTTGTATGTGTATGTATTTATATGTATATATACATATCTACATATATCTATATTCCTTTATACTCATATACCCTCATTTTCCTCCTTCAGCGCCGCCTACCGCTTCCGATACCTCCCCTGCGCCTACCCCCGCATCGACGCAAAAGCAACCTGAACAACGGAACGAACCGGAACAGGCACCCCCACAAGCACAGAGTGCTACTGCCAGAGATAGCACACACGCACACGGTGACCGGGGTGCTCATGTACAGTCTGAGACCTCTCCTCAGGAGACCGAATCTCATCATGACAAGGTACACAGTGGCGGTGGTATGCACGAAGGCGCGGGAGCCAATCCGAATGCAGGAAATGCACACGCACAGCCAATGGGATCGCCGAACGATAGCGGTCACGACGCCAAGGACGATAAGAAGAAGAAGAAAACTGCGTTTCAGAAGATCTTTGGCAAACGAAACAAAGTCTGAGAGACTCTGCCGGCGCTGCGGTGTGGTGTGTTAGTGAACCCTGAACCCGAAACCCCGGGGCCCAGGACAGGACCGGTTGGGGCAGGTTGGTAGGCTATATATAGAAGGCTTTTGATTGGTCCGGGGTGGATGGGACGGGAGATGGACGAGGATTTGAACCGGATGGATACTTATTTAATAGACACCATACTTTAGTGTGTCGAGTTGCTGCCTTCGAATTTGTGAATCGAGACTGTTGTATAAAGCTAGGGTGCAAAAGGGTTGGGCGTTGGACTCGTATTTATGGGTGTGTGCCTCAATATTTCCGGGGTTTTGGCTCACTTTTTCGTTAATTTGCTCATATTTTTGAGATTTTGGCTGTTAGGGGAATACTATATATCATCTCCTGAAGATTTGTCTTGTATTTTCCTTTGGGCTGAATAACTGTACTTATTATAGGTACATTAACTGTAGATACAATAGCTGTAGGTACACTAACTGTAAGTACATTAACTGTAGGTACATTAACTGTAGGTACAATAACTGTAGGTACATTAACTGTAGATACAATAGCTGTAGGTACATTAAATGTAGGTACATTAACTGTAGGTAATAACTGTAGGTACGTTAACTGTAGATACAATGGCTGTAGGTACATTAACTGTAGATACAATAGCTGTAGGTACATTAAATGTAGGTACATTAACTGTAGGTACAATAACTGTAGGTCCATTAACTGTAGGTACAACAACTGTAGGTCTATTAACTGTAGGTACATTATCTGTAGGTATATTGACTTATTGTAGGTACATTAACTGTAGGTACATTAACTGTAGGTACAATAACTGTAGGTAATAACTGTAGGCAATAACTGTAGGTACGTTAACTGTAGATACAATGGCTGTAGGTACATTAACTGTAGGTACAAAAATTGTGGGTACACTTTGACCTGCGCTTCAATACAGCTTCATTCATCTCCCATACACAGTTTGTGCTGGCTGGGATGTCGAACGTTTTAATATATATATATACAAATAGAAATATGAACCATTTTGTTTATATTTGACCTGGGGTTTGGTATATTTCTACGTTAACAGATCTCAATTGTGTTCTGGTTCAGTGTGAATTTAAACGTTAGCAGATCCCAACTGTGTTGGCCATGTGAGGATCTCGTAGCAACGTTTAAAGCGGGTAAGTACTTGTGTATAGTCGAATATCGGTAGTCGGTTAACGGTTTGTGATTACGTTTAAAGCGGGTAAGTACTTGTGTGTAGTCTAATATCGGTAGTCTGTTAACGGTTTGTGTTTACGTTTGAAGCGGGTAAGTACTTGTGCGTAGCGGTAGTCGGTTAACGGTTTGTGTATATTTGGAATTAAACCGATATTCACAGTGGTCACCGTCAGATCAACAAACGACTGTTGTCGAAGAAATTCAAAGTGAATACTATCTATAAACCCACCCTAAATATTGTCTCTTCGATCCAAAATATTACACATCTCCGAAATAAAACAGCCCCAAATTGGTTACAGTGGTACTGTGCCGATCAAAAATATCACACATCTCAGAAATAAAACAGCCCCAAATTGGCTACAGTGTACTGTGTAAAACGTGTGTCTGGTTCATTTAATCAACAATAACAGGAACCTCCAGGTTCCAATTTATATTTCAGTTCAAAGTACACCTAGTGCGAGAGTCGTCCTTCTCTTGCGACCATTCCAGTGTGTCTGGGGTATCATCGTAGTCGTGTATGTCTTTGTGTTTGCCCCTCAAAACGTACGGAGTCATATTGCGCCAAACTGCGTAATATGATCACGGGATTAACGCATATGCGCAAGTTAGACCTTAGCACGGAATGGGCGGCATATATATTTGTCGAGTTCGATATAATGTTATGTGTGTGTAACTAGAGTGCGAGGTTTGCGTCCTTGTTCCTCCCAGTCCAAGTACTTAGAAAGTACGTTATGTTGTGTATGCACTTTGTCTTACAATACGATGTGCTTTAATAAGCGGTATGATCGTTTCATATATATATATATATATATATATATATTATGTGTGTGTGTGTATGTATGTATGTATGTGAGTGAGTGAGCGAGTGAGTGTGTGCTTGCTGGTAGTTCGGGCTCCTGCGACCGGTGAGACGCCTACTCCTCACGTGTACTGTACACTTGCTGAGCACAGAACAGCATGTCAGTCAGTCAGTCCGTGCAGTCCCCTGGTATAGCATATATTGTGGCTGGACTTCGACACCGGTTCGAACCGCAATTCGCTCGAAACGTCCATGACCAGATCATTTATATTATATATATATATATATATATATGTATATCTCTCTCTCGGTCGAGTCTTTCGTCAGCCAGATACGAGTCCAAGGTATAGCCCGCTGCACGCATCAGTACTGGCGTTCACATCCTCCAACTAATATGGGATAATTCGGATCAAATCTCAAAAGTATACCCGGGTATGCACCATATTTTTTCAGCGTTATCGTTCAGATCTCAAAAATGGGCAGTTTCGGTCCGAATTCTAAAATTATAGGGCAGTTTCGGTCCCAATTCCAAAATTATAGGCTAATAAGCACATCAGCATGGGAACTCAGAGCCTAGTACACCAGTAAAGCTCGCAGGAGTTCCTTTTAATGTCCCAACCTGTTGTCGTAATTGGACATTCTCTTCCGTTAGAGTCCTGACCTTTGCCTGTAGGTGCAGGAATACGATGTGAATAAAAGGATCTGAACTGTGAAGTGCGTAAATAGATGTATGCGAGTACCTGGTGTGGTCTAAGAATACGGCATATAGTAGGTTGTCTCCGCAGTTGGTGCGGACTGCGATGTATATACAACCAGCTTGCACCCATCGCGGCAGGTATACAATAATATATATATATATATATTATATTATCAAAATACACGTACACATTCCATACCACCAGAGTGTGCTGTAGACACTACTCGTCGGACAGACAAACGATGTCGGCAGTATTCGGTATTGAACAAAAGGTAGTACGCTGTTACTGACATATGAATTGATATATGTATTAACGTTTGGTTACGTGAGTGTAGGACACTTACAGATACACATATATACGCAGATCTGAGATTATATTTATTTTTGGAAGTAGGCGTGTGATGACTACCTCTATAATCAAATATGGCTAAGCTACGAATCAGGTACTGAATTAGCTTCAGCATAGACATTCACCTGTTGGATATGAGAGGGATCAACTAGTCCAATCAAACAAACTGTCTTTGGATCTGGCCCTCGAGAGTAATTTAGGACATGTACACAGAAAGTCCAATGAACTTATATTAAGAACTTAAGATACTGATGTATTGAGGGCAAGTGTATACAGATGCAAATATATTTATATATATAA
>NW_014038607.1:4046-5634 GCF_001186125.1 Sphaeroforma arctica JP610 | reverse complement strand
AGATAGACAATATATTATATATATAATATATATATATATGTATATACATATATATATATATATATATATATATATACATATATATATACATACATACATACATATATATATATATACACGCACACACACATATATATAACAGAACAGTATATAGTGGTAATACTATGATAGTAGCTTTGTAAAACGTACCTGTAATGAGTCATTGACAGCCATATACTTCTTCATCATTAATTCCAATCCTTTAATGTACTCCTTCTTCCGCTTCCGACATTCACGTGCCGATTGGCGATTTTTCTCCAGTTTCTGCTCTTTTCGAGTTTCTTCGTCCAGTTCATCGTCTTCGCAGGACTCTGAGGTCTATAGAAATAGAATTCTAGGGTTTAAGGATGTACCTAATAGTCTACAATATATATATATATATATATATATATAGTGAACATCAATGCACAAATACAGCTTCATATTTTATTTGCACTCCTTGATACAGGTAAAATAAAACCACATTAAGATCAACAATTCACCACTTCTTATTACCTCACGTGTTCATTTAACCAGGCCACAACCAACCGCATGACTATCATTGTACGCACATATCATCAGGACGGTGAGCACTGCTGCAGCAATACACTGGAGAAGCTATAGCTGCACTCACACGTATTGCAAACTACACCCTACGAGTGCATTTAAACAGACCAGAACTGTACGTGTGGTTGGCGACCACACATTGCGCTATACGCGAGTACAAGCCCCCGTGTTCAAAGTCTGTCTGGGTCTCTTCGACCAGCAGACAGTCTCCATAGCAACACACTACCTTCGATACAGACATAAAACACTTCTACACAACACGGGATTCCCGTCCCCAAGCATTTCTTATGCCTTGATACACTATGCAGAGCTACATGGATGCGTGCAAATAAGCGTTGGACCACCAATAACTCATGTTGAATTCTCAGAAGGGATATGGGAGTAACTGTTAACGCATTGATCATATAATTAGAAGGGAACTACTACGGAAGTCGATCAATGCGATGTGAGATTTACGCTATATGTATCTATATCTATATATAATATTATATATATACACATATATATAGATGGCGTTCGGTTCAAAATTTCAACTTCTGTAACCAGAACATGCAGGACAAAAAACTAATAGTTCAATGTGTTTATCTGAAATCAGGATGAGCTTGTCTCAAAACCAATAAACGATACGTCTTTCACAGCGTAAGTTTTACGTCCGTGATCCGTACATTCCCGGATAGGAATATAAAACTAGAAACAAACTAGCCACATATCTCATACGCCTCTCATTCCGCCCCACACAGTGATTGTGAGGAAATGAAGAAAGCGTGCAGGTTTGCATAATAATTCGATAGAAATGACACAATTTTGATCTTCCACTTTCCGCTTCGATTTACGTTGTGAAAGCTTAAAGCTTGACCTAGGCACACATCCAAATAAACATTTTAATATATACTCATTAACGTGATGTACGTGTACATTATGCATATATATATATATATAGATATATATTGTACATTTATATATATATATATATAATAATATATATTGTACATACATATATATA
>NW_014038607.1:0-3739 GCF_001186125.1 Sphaeroforma arctica JP610 | reverse complement strand
TATAATAACATATAAATATAAATATTAATATAAATATATATATATATATATAAGTGAGAGCTTAGTCTTGATGCTGCCACACATGCAAACGCAATGGTTTGCGAAAATTTTGCCTGGCCAACATGCAGACACATATGTATAGGTTGTGATGGCGTACCTAATATTGAGAAGATACGTCTCTCACATACAAATTTTGTATAAATAGGAATAATTGAGAGGTATTCTGGGATACGGGGATAAATAAATTTCATGCCTTTTATAGTGAAACGAACAAACTCAAACTGGATTATACCCAGACAAAACAAGCACTCATTGAAAATCCACAGGAACAGACGGCAAGAGGTATTATCCAGATAAAGCGACTTTTAGTGGTGATTATCACTCAAACGTCCGTATTTGTACTTGCGGATAGATGTGTGTACTGATGTATACTAAAAGAAGCCCTAGCCTCTTCGGTATCGATACTATACACTTTAAGGATACTATACACTTCAAGCGTGGAAGTCTTAATAACATCACGAGGGTTTACATAATCAGATGAGCCTATCAAATTAACTACAAGCCTGATTCGGATACAAACAGCAGACATACACTGAAATCTATAAACCAATATAGTTGACAAACTCGTCAACCAACACACACACACACACACACACACAAATCTTGTATTGAGATACATACGCACCCGTATTAAATTATTATTTATATAATCCATGAAATAACTGTCACATACCGTTCCATTGGCCAACAAGTTCCGTATCTCTAGGCTATCCAGATCCAGCCCACCCCACGACGGTGCTGCGAGCAAATCGCGCCACTCATCTAAGAAGTCTAAACTATTACCCACACCGGACTCGTCGCCGTACACACTACTCTTCATCCCGTCCCCAGACGCATCGACGCCGCTATCTCTATGGGGCATTTCCTTTGCATTGACATCACACACTTCTTGCAGGTTGCAGGTGTTGTTACTGTTGCCAGAAAAGGGCCCGCCGATACCGTGATGGATCTGATGGTGTGATGCGGTGCCGGTGGTGAGCATGGACATAGTGCTGTGGTTAGGCATAGAGAATGACCCCAGGTTAGGGTTATAATTATGGTTAGGACTACGATTGTCTTTTCCGTTGTCACCCGGACCACCGGGTATTGCGATCATACTGATTACCGATATGCTGACCGATTGCGAAGAATCTGTAAAAACGTGTTTGACTACACCCTCAACCGCAGAGAAAGGGGGTATGCTGTAAAACGGGTATGATACGTACTACTGTACTATATGTATTGTGTAAGGTTGGGTTTGGATGTAGCGTACAACTATGGATAAAACGGTGTAGACGATGGGGTTGTGTGTTGTAACGCTTAGGATTACAGCTAAAATGTGTACGAATGTTGGATATATAATTCTATATGCATACTCAGACTTAAGTCTCAGACTCTCAGTGATCTGACTGATCTCCAAGTGGCAGAAGCCGTCATCAGACATCACTATTTTTTTTTTAAACTTCATCATCACTTCATCAGCTCATCCAGTCACAGGAAGTTTACTTCGAACAACAGTTATTTCAAGAAAATAAAAGCCGAGCTTTTTTTAACCTTAGAGTAGGCAGTAAACCCTAGCATTTAAAATATGCACTTGTAGTTGTGTTTTATATTCCAAATACTACCCGTCGTATTTTAAAAATCGTACCATTATAGCCTTCAAATTTCCAACATAGCTATCATAACCGACATGAATTGAAAAATACCCTTTGTTAAATTTGGTATTTAAAAATAGACCTTTTTTTATAGGTATGTGCTTTTTTGTGGAATAATTTTAAAGCAATATGAAAAAGCTGCCCGCTTCAATATCTAAACCAATATAAATGGTATGAATAATGCGTATCCAGTTAAAAACATTGAAACAAGACCGAAAAAGTTAGGCCAATTCCTATTGGACCATTTGATGAGCACTGGTGTGTCCATGTCCTTAGATACATAAAATTTATGCGTTGCGATACATTTTGTTACTTTGTACAACCGCCTTCTAATAGTTATGCCTGAAAGCTAATTGTAGTGTCTACAGAGAGTACAGAAGTAGCAAAATCTATACTGAATCGGCGCCTCCAGCACATATTTATTGTCCTTTTGACTAAAAAAAATTGTGCCGCATCCGACTTATCGGCATCGCTGGACGCTGATACGCCCCCCGGGCGGCTTACGGACTTTAAACTAACCCAGCGGCCCGCGAATGCCCCGCAATACCCCCCGAATACCCCCAAAATTGCATTGAACGTACTCTGAGGCTCTGAGGCTCTGACTCTCTCGCGAACAGTTGCTTGATATTTGGTTTTGGCTTTTTTTTATAGAAACAACACTATTTGTTTTTTTATTAAAACAAGAGATACAGTATGTATTTAGTATGTACTGCAAATATGTTAGACAAAACTGCAAATAAATACTGCCAAATAATTTTTAATAAAAATCAAGTATTCATTTTACCTTCTTCTGTGGAAGTGTCTGTGATTCAGTGATTTTATGAAGAAGGCTATGTTGGTTCTTGGAAGTTGTGTGAGAAGTTGTTGGAATTTGGAATTTGGAAAGAAGAAACTTTGGAAAGTGGAAAGTGGAAAGTCTCAAACTATGTAGATCCAGCCCCTAAGGCCAGAGCGGCTGAGCCAACCCAGGCTAAATCAGCCACTCTAGCATCCAGCCTCCAGGTCGGAGTCGAGACTCCCCAGAGCGACCAGTGAGTGACAGTGACTACTGACCAGTGACCGGTAGCCAGTGACCAGTGACCAGTGACCACTGTGACCACTGAGTCAGCTGACCAGTGACCACGGCACTGACTGACACGTGACGCCTGATAGTATTGAACAGCTGGTAGCCAGGTATAGCAACTCGCACGGCTTGGGCAGAAAGCCTGATGAATTTTTGGCATTTATTTACCGTGAGGTGTACGCTGTGCTGGATGCCCATCTCTGGGCCACGAGACTTGGACTGAGGGCGGGACCTGGGGGCTAGGGCTGGTGGGGGCTGTAATGTAGAAAGCCAAAATTCAATGGGCGATGCATTTGCTTCTTGTGGACAACACTTTAAAAAAGGGTTACATATATTTAAAAAATGTGTATTATTTAGAAGGCTATGATATGTATTATGTATGCACGTGGTCTGATATTTCCCGAGTACTGCTAATTCATTGGAAGTCTTTGGGAGTCTGTGGACCATGGCCCGTGGGACACAAATGCTTTATACTTCGCAAGTCAAATGATAAATTGCAATCTGCGAGGACGGAAGAATCACATCAGAATAGAGTATCATTATATACACATAAATAGTCTTTTATCATGATTCCTATTTATTACCGCGATTGAAGATCAAATCAAACTTTGTGAACAGCATAGCCTTTTGCAGGCAGGTGGGGGTGGAGGGGAATAAGAAGCTACGTACACCGCACCGTCGTCCTATCATCAAAATTTCTTCACACTGTGCGATCTTCCTCTACAAACTAGGAATTATTATATGAATAATTAATTCCGATAAAATCATTCTATTTTCGATACTCTAATATCGCACAGGAACTATATTCCGGGATCATATACGCAGCAGCTCATAGGATACTTACATACGGAGTATCATTCTGAGTATTATATACCAATACATATATATATATATATATATATATATATATATATATATATATATATATATATATATAATATATATATATATATATATATACTATATATATACTATAGTATAT
>NW_014038608.1:6173-9890 GCF_001186125.1 Sphaeroforma arctica JP610 | reverse complement strand
AACTCTTGTGCCGCGTGTGTGATATTTGATTGATTGGCCTGTTGTTTTGTTGGCTGTGCGGTCTCATTAGTGTGCCTCGCGTTCCAATGGCAACCACTTGTTTATTCCACAAACATTGTGTGTTCCTCAATCCTAATTCCCGAATTTGAAATCCTAAATTCTAAATCCCAATTCAAAAATGCTAAATTCTAACTCTTGAATTTGAAACCGTATTCGACATATCATTGGTCGATGCGTACTCAGGTCAACAAGTGCAAAGCGAAGGTTGAGAAACAAGGCAGGCTGGTTGCAGCAACAACGCAGAAGGTCAAGACAGCGCAAGATAAATTCCAAGATCTGCGGCAAAAGGCCACGTATGTGCCGCACGCCCATCGTTTGGTCTGTGTTTTGTTTAGATGTGTGCGTCTGCGGATCTCCATAGTGTGATATATATGTCACATTAACAACACACATTAGATTACGAAACCATACGCATTGGTATATGTAACTGACCATGGGTTGGTTCACGTACTGGTACTCCCATGACTCATCGTATTTGACTTCGACTGATTGCGTGTGGCTATTGCGTGCAGTTACGATCCCATCTACGGCGTGCGGGTGGACAGGGCACAGCAGTACTTCCAGGTCAAGACACAGGTGCAGGACAACATCGGCGCACTCCAGGCCGATCTCAGCAACAAATACCTCACAGTCGAACAGTCCAGGTGAGTGCAGTGGCGCGTGGGGAACTCATTAGGTGCACCTAGGCCTCGTACATAGAACTTGGACATGAATGTGTGCACCTGGGCCTCGTATTTAGGACTTGTACATGAATGCGTGCACCTGGGCCTCGTATATAGGACTTGGACATGAATGTGTGCACCTGGGCCTCGTATATAGGACTTGGACATGAATGTGTGCACCTGGGCCTCGTATATAGGGCTTGGACATGAATGTGTGTACCTGTATGTCTTCTGTTTCAAATGACCGTGGGTGTGTGTGGAGAGCTGAGTTGACGTCTAATGGATGTGACGTTAATGTAGAAGGGCCGTGTGTGTGCTGCTGTGTGCATGGTGTGCACTTAACTGAGTGCAATCCTCTGCCTGGCAAACTCCACCTCAGCTGATGACCCAGTGATAGTTCGGTGGTATGAATAGTCGGTTGGTCTCGTGTTGGCTTATTCGCCTGCTGTTGCTGCATTCTTAAACTTGGTACACATTTGAGTACTCATTCTATTTGTAGTGACACGTGCAATAGCTTAACACGTGTGCTTGTGCGTGTGCGGTTTAATGGTTCCTATTCGTCTTGTTGCGGTGTTTGATGAGCTATCGAACCCTAAAACCCTACGGCTTCGCCATGGTCGACCAAGTACGTACGCATACAACATTGCTCTTCTATAGTACTTTGTATATGTGTGCATACGATTACCAATGCTGCACCCAGGTGTCAGTGTACATCAGCAAACATCCTTTTACAGTTGACTATCGACATGGACGTGTCAATTCGACGGCATCGCTAATATAAATGGGATACACAACAAAACGATACATATCCTAATGCAATCTGTTCAAAATAGAAACTAATGTAATTTGTTTAGAATACAAACTAATGCAACCTGTTTAAGATATAAACTAATGTAACCTGTTGTAATCATAAACTAATGTTGTTTGTTTAATACATAGCCAATGTAATGATATGTTTGATGTAAAAAAAATTGACCCAACAGGACAATATACAAACAGACGACGCAGAATATCGAGGCGCTTACAATGGAAATCCAATCGGCTCGTGCCACTCCTTGTGGTTCACCTGCGCCCCCCAACAGCCAAAAAAATAACTCTAGTAGTAAATAAGACGAAATAAAACCTAAAACCAAAACTAAACAATCACTCAAGTAGTAAATGATGCGAATTAAACCTCCTAAATCCAAGCCTAATGAATTACAGCGAAATAAACCCCTAAAATTAGAACAGAACAACCACTCGGGTATTACAAAAGTGAAATAAAATCGTAAAACTAGGACAAACCAATCATTAGTAGGAAATAAAGCGAATGGGAACGCTCTGATGGCGTCAACACTTATTGCAAGTTTGTACTGTTTGACACTTCTTGTAATGTCTGCCACTTCTTGTAATGTTTGACACTTTCTTCTATTGTTTGGTACTGATATTGGCTTGTGGCCGATAGTAGCGTGCAATGTATCTATGTGGTATTCAACGGGTACTATTTTGTTGAAGGGAACGCACTGGGGCTTTGAACACCATTTAACATCGTCTGCATTTATTGCCATTGCACATGTACCTCGTATGTCCATCTGAGATAGATGCTTCTGTCTAGGCGGTGCATTTTCAACTGGGAAGTGCATAGCAAGTTGCAAGTATCTGTTTCTATGTGTACGTGAGTATCCTCTTATCAGCCTATATTAGGAAGTGCATATCAAGTATTTGTGTGCACATGACTATCCTCTTATCTGCCTCTATTGGGAAGTGCGTGTGCACTTGACTATCGTCTTATCTGCCTTTGCGAGACCGTTAGATAGGCAGGGTTTAATAGTTTAGTATCGTCTGCACCTGAATAGGTAGTAGTCTGGCCATGTGCTGTTGATTGTGCGTGCCCACATGTAGTGAAGTGCACATGTTGTGTTCACCTGGATGTGTTAAAAGACATGTGGTGATGTATAGTCTGAAGGATCAGACATTCTAGTTACCATGGCAATTGTGTACTCCCACTGAAAGTGTTATAGAGCACAGACAGATTCCACTCTTGTATTAGTCTGGTGGGCACGTGTGTGTAGCATATATTTATCTGCTGCGTGTGATACATATTCACCACAGCCGCCGCGAATCACAGGCAACACACCCCACTCTACATCAAGTCGCAACGACAATAGTTATTAAACTTGGTTATAGCAATAATTTTACACTTGGTTTATTTATACTCCCGCGCCAAAGGCCATGGACACCGTGCGCTTCATGGGCGGGCCACTCTTGGCGTGCAGCATAGCGTTGATGGCACTCACATACGCCTCAGCACTGGCCACGAGGATGTCGTGGTGTGCGCCTGAGCCGTGGTACGGGCGATCCGACTCCTCTTTTCCTTTAATGGCTACACTCACACGGCCCAGGGCGTCGGTGCCTTCGGTGATGGCCTGGATGTTGTAGTCAAGCAGCTGGACGTCCGACTGAGATTGGGGGCAGGTGCACAGTCCGAAATGTGAGATGACAGGTGCAGCGTGTGGCAGAATGAGACGGGTAGATAGACGGTCACAAAGCCATTGTACACCTTTTAAACGTGAGAGCAACACATGTGTTGCATGCAAACCATTTCTATTCTGTCCACATGAAACATAGATTTCGTACCCTTTTGGTTTGTGAGCGGAACATTACGCGAGGCTAGCAAGGCTCGTGGGTTGGAAGAGGGTGGTACGGCGCATCATACTATGGCAGCAACGTATAAGACCACCAACTATACATACATTCATGTTGCTCATGTAAGCTGGGAGGAAAGCAGGCCTGCTGACTGTGAGACAAGAAACAGCCCATGGGATATACTACGGCGATCGATGCACCCAAATACAATGGCGTGATACCGTGGGAGTGCAACCCCAACACGAACAACAGCTTATGTTACATACCTGTGGCATTGCGCACATAAAACCCTGAATCAAGTACCACACACACACACACACACACACGCCTCTGTACCTAACCCCCCCCCCCACTCTCTCTCTCTCTCTTA
>NW_014038608.1:0-6153 GCF_001186125.1 Sphaeroforma arctica JP610 | reverse complement strand
ACACACACACACACACACACACCCCTCTACTACCCCCTACCCCCCCAACCTCTCTCTCTCTCTCTTTAATTCCTACCGATACTCACCCCCCTAACCCCCCCTATCCATCACACTTCCACTCACCTCCGTAGCATCGCAGACAGCCCTGAAGATGGCGTTGACGGGTCCTGTGCCCACGGAACATCTGACAATGTTGGCGCCATCCGGGCCTGTGAGTGTGGCTGTGGCGGTGGGTTGGATGGTGGTGCCTGTAAACACCTGCACGTGCTGCAGTGCGAAGGTGATGGGTGGCTGGTGCAGTTGGTCGTTCATGATGGCGTGCAGATCACTGTCGGTGATGCTCTTGCCCGTGTCAGCAAGCTAAGCGGATATGACATGACATGACATGACACGACACGACATGGCAGTGGGAAGAAGTGGAGTGGTGGTATGAGTATACGAGCGATTGTATAATGGCACCAGACATTCCACAGCACCATGACTCTGAAAGTGAATGCGGCATTGCAATGGATACCACACACTGCGTGGCTGCTGCTGTGAGGAGCATGCATGCAACCCCCAAATGGTTCGTGCACAGCTGTTGCATAGACAGACAGTGGGTCACCCACCACGGCTGTAGTTCTACAATCGCAACCATGATATGCAGGTGGGTTGATAGTCTTTGCATGCACTGTGATGTTAGCTATACACATGGACATAGTTTACGTTGTACTGGCTAACTGAGTACACAACCTCCATACACGCGCACACATGTGCGAATATACATTTACATGCCGATACTTGCAATAATGCACAAATTCATACGTCGATATTTGTATATGAGCACACGCATAAAAACCAATATATATATATATATGTGTGTGTGTGTGTGTGTGTGTGTGTATGTATATATATCTATATATATATATATATATACCTAAAACATGGGGAAAATAACTATAGTGTGAGTTTGTGCTTTGCATATACGCACGCAACACACGCCCGCACACACCGTTTTAAATCTCTCGAATGCAGCCTGTATGACATCGGCAGCCAACTCTTCATAGCCTAGTTCGCCTAGACGTGACTTGAAGGCGGCACGGCCCGAGTGCTTGCCCATGACAAGCGAAGTCTGCACTCCCACTAGCGCTGGGCTGATGATTTCGTACGTGCCTGCGTTCTTGAGCATACCTGGCGTGTTTCACAGGTGTATTGGAGGATCAGAACCTTTGGTGTAGTCGACGTGGTGTGTTTGTGCTATAACCATCTCAGACAAATAACGAGCATGCAGCGTAGTACCAATGAGGGTTTGCAAGAGGGCGTGTGAACAGATACACAACTGTTCTTAGTGGGAGAAGGTACGTAGGTGGTTCCCTGGGGGTGAGTGCATGCATAGAAGCAAACTATATACTTGAGTGTATTTCGTGCCAGTAAGTTTGCATTGGCGAGTGTAGATCAGTTGACATATGACTACAACTACAAACAGTGCTTAGCATGCTGTCAAAACGCCTGTACTCCCACCACCATATCCAACCCCATTAGCAGGTGACCTACTACAGATATGTTGCATGTCTTCTACTACAGATACGTTGCATGCATCCCACTGCAGATGGGTGTTGAATGCATTGGTGTTGTTACACATTGTAATTCAGAATACAGGCATAGCATATGCACACACTGCTGAATGTGAGAGTACGTATCCATGTGTCTATATCCACTAAGTCTGTCGCTCGCTCACCCATATACACATACATTCATCCATATATACACAAAACATCCCCCCATGCCCTGCCCTCTACCTCTTAACACACACCCTGCCTTCTACCTCTTAACACACACCCTGCCTTCTACCTCTTAACACACACCCTGCCTTCGACCTCTTAACACACACCCTGCCCTCTACCTCTTAACACACACTCAGCCTTCTACCTCTTAACACACACCCTGCCCTCTACCTCTTAACACACACCCTGCCCTCTACCTCTAACACACACCCAGCCTTCTACCTCTTAACACACACCCTGCCCTCTACCTACCATCCTGGTGAATGCCTGATTCGTGCGCAAATGCGTTTGCGCCCACAATGGCCTTGTTGCTCTGTACGCGCATGCCGCTGAGGTGCATGACCATCTCACTTGTGCGCATGATCTGTGGTGTGTCGATGTCTGTGATCACAGGGAAGCTGCCCTTGCGGCATGTGATAGCCATCACAACCTCCTCTAGTGCCGTGTTGCCTGCACGCTCGCCAATACCGTTGATGGTCACCTGTGTGTCAGAGGATGTGTGCGTGTGTCAGAGGGTGTGTGTGTGTGTGTCAGAGGGAATGAGATATATGTAGAACGTAGGAATGTATCTATATGTTTACAGACAGGCATATACAGATACATGCTTAAATGCATCTACAGAGTGTAGAAATGTATGTATAGGTATATCAACAGTCATATATAGATACATGCTGAAATACATCTACATGACCTTGCATGCATCGCTGACCCTACCACCCCCTCCCCATTTGCATACATTTAGTCATATCTATTGATATTTCCATGTAGACGCACGCAAACGCAATGGCCACATGTGTGTGCATATACAAGCATGCACGCTACCCGTTGCACTCGTGAGGCCTACCTCCACCTGCCTGGCCCCATTCACCACACCCGACAGTGTGTTGGCTGTGGCTAGTCCTAGATCATTGTGGCAGTGTGTGGAGAAGACTGCCTTGTCAGCATTGGGTGTGTTGGTGACTATGTACTTCACCAGTGCGCCGTATTCCTCTGGTGTGGTGTAGCCTACTGTATCAGGGATGTTGATGGTTGTGGCACCTGCGGCTATGGCCACCCCGATAACCTTCACCAGAAAGTCCTATGTGTGTGGGGGAAGTTTCAACAGTGAACTCAGTATGGGCTCCATGTTCTCGGATGAGACATGCTTGCCTATACATGGACTGGTACGTATCTGTGTGCAATGTACGTGTGTGTGATACGTGCGTGCACTGGAGTGTTTATGCGTGTGTTGCCAGCAGACAGACATGTATAATGCGTGAGTATGTAACTGTGTACCCCGCGGCACTACTGACGTGTCGTGTTCATTATTTTTGTATCTGTTTATTAAATTATATGAAACTGTATATATATCGAGGACCGTGAATGAGTGTGTGCATGTGTATTGTGGGCATGTATGTGCGTATACATGTGCGAATGTATGTGTAACTTTATATGTCCGTGCCTCCACATGTGAGTGAGGATGTCCATGTGTACGTGTGAGTGAGCGTGATTGTGTATATGGCCGTATTATGTCTGTGCGTTCACGTGCGTGTGTGGATGTGTGTCCATGTGTACGTGTGAGTGTGAGTGATTGTATTCGCATGGCCGTAGTATGTATGTGCGTTCACATGCTTGTGTGGATGTGTGTCCATGTGTACGTGTGAGTGTGTCTGGGTGTGTATGTGTTGTATATGGCCGTAGTATGTCTGTGTGTCCATGTGTACGTGCGTGTGTGTGTGGATGTGTCTGTATATGGGCGTAGTATATCTGTACTCCACATGTGCGTGTGCGTGTGCGTGTGCTTGAGTGGAAGCAATACTATAGCAAAAGATAAATGCACAGAGTCCAACGAAGTGAAGACACGTAAGCGAGGCATCCCCCTGCACACAGACCACACTACAAGAAACAACACACACGCACTTCGGAACTCATTGAGGACTTTGCAAGTTAGGATGTGCAAGCGTGTAGGATATCGAATGCCCATACGCCACAGTAACCGCATACCGATGCCACCTACAGGCACAAGCGCACACATAGACACACTCCCTTACCTTATCACTGCATGCACAAGTGCATACATAGACACACTCCCTTACCTTATCACTACGCCCAGCATCCTCTGTACTGAATTCGATGTCTGTGCACTTTGACTTGGCATAGGTCACCATCTCATGCACCTTGGCCACACACTGTTCGCGTGTGATGCGTAGCTTGTGCTCCAGATGGATGTCTGAGGTGGCCAGGAAGGTGTGTATGCGGTGTAGCGGTGCGTGCTGTATTGCTTCGTAGCAGCGGTCTATGTCCTTCTTAATGGCCCGTGCAAGCCCACAGATGACCATTGGCTTGCCGCTCTTGCGCCCAGTCGTCAGATGACCTACCTGCACCGGTTACAAAAGGAGGGTGTAAGCATAAACCACCACACCACCTACTTAACTAACCAATGGCTAAGCCCCTGAAACAGCCTAGAGTGCGCAAAACATCTTCTGTGATCAACCAACAGGCAGGTACCGTATGCAATGCACATTTAAGCGGAAGCGTGTGCTATTGCGAGTACATACCTCTTTAGCGATGCGCTCAACGCCTGCAAAGTCGCCATCGGATGCGATGGGGAAGCCAGCCTCACACACCGTCACTCCCAAACGCGACAGCTGCTTGGCTATCTGGACCTTGTCATCACTGGTCAGGGTTACACCCGGCGACTGGTAGGTAAGGATTGTGGGACGTCGTTATGAGGGTAGGTGTAGGAGCATGTACAAGGCTATGAGGAAAGGATGGGCGAGAGGGGGATGTGTGTATGGCTGTGCAAGGTGCCCGCACGGTGACTGACTGATACTAGTGATGTGTGTCTGGTGAGGTCATGCGGCAGTAACAATCGTAGTGTATCCTATTATATGACATAACTTTAATATACACGCTGCACTTGACTCTTGTGAAATGGGTCATGCGATGGTGTAACAGTGTGTCAACTCGTGCGATGCAGAGGACTATGATAGAAGAAGTGACGAAATGATATTGAGAAACTAGTAGTCTACATCAGCACCACGCCGACCCATTGGAATGGAAGTGCATATCAAGCATATATTGAATGTCCATCTGAAGATATGTTCATGGATCAACTGAAAGGTTTGCTCAAACTGATGCATGTGGAACAAAAACAGGCACGTTCGCAATTTGTCGCAGTTTGTCTGACTGTACTATCTATGAGCAAGTACATCGATACATCTGCATGTGTATGAGTGATTCAGTGGTGAATATAGTGCAGACGTTTTAATTTTCAAAAATGTGCTTGTACTAAAGAATGGGCAAGGCCACGATTCTAGATATCATCCAGGACATGGACGCCCTTGCTCATCGGAATACATCAACCAAAATAGAGCTTATGCACTAAATTAATAAGCCCTTCTTCGCATCCTTCCGATGAGTTCATGATTGTGGTAGACAACTCGACCCCAAAGCAAGATTCGCTTACCTGTTCACCATCGCGTAAAGTGGTGTCGAAGATCACTAGTGTTTCTTTCTCTCCAGTCGTCATAGTCAATTGTAATCGTTTCACCGTGGTAAGATTTGACAGATGAGAAATGATACGAAACAACTACTACCGGCAGAAAAGTGCTACTCTGTTTATGGACAAGCCTTGATTATCCAAGTATCCTTTTATACATTTATTAGTGTATTGTCCGACAAGGATTGTGCAGATATTTCTTTTATTATGTCTTCACAGACTGCCACTAAAATCATAGTCCCCATTTTACACAGTCAGTCTCCGTCACTCCATAGTCCATTCCAGCGGAATGCAGAATATTTGTGCCATCTGATCACAGCGACATAGCCTCCCCTAAAACGAACAATATGATTTTAGTGTCCATTTGTCCTCCTGAAAGTGGACAAGTGACATCCCACGGTCACGGAGACTGACATCATCACATGATTCTGACACAGCGCCAAAGCGCCACACGTCACGCAGAAATATTTTTCTGGTTGAAAAAGCTATTTCAGAAGACTATGGAATTCTACAAACCCTAAAAAGAAAAAGCCAAAGTCGGAAAGTCGGCAGACATCCTCATCCAAATTTGGGACATGGGACTTGGGAGTTGGGACTTCGGACTGAGTCAGAGGCCTCGGAGCCGGAGGCACAGCATTTTCTGATTTTCAGTTTCCTCTCTTTGTTTGTGTGCTGGGCGCTCGCCAAACAAGAGAAACCGAAAAGACCGAAGGGATTTTTTCATTGGCTGATAGGTGCCACAGGCGCCGTTTTGGCGGGGGTTCTCAGTTCTGTTGACAAACATTGCTGCAAACAACGTTATTTACAATTTATATATATGAGTATGTCTGAATCCTGTGAAAATATATTCTTTTCTCAGCAGTAGGGTCGATATATATAAATATATAATTATATATAAATATATATAAA
>NW_014038609.1:0-9890 GCF_001186125.1 Sphaeroforma arctica JP610 | reverse complement strand
TGTGTGTGTGTTTGCGTGTGTGTGTGTGTGTGTTTGCGTGTGTGTGCGTGTGTGTTTGCGTGTGTGTGTGTGTGGTACTTATATATTCATCTTTATATTATGGTGACAACATTTTAAATTCATGATCCGTACAAACCAATGTGATTTGCTTTAGAAGTTGTATAAACATTAAATGGCTTTAAGTCAAACTGATGTGTGACGCGAAGGTTCGAGTAATGTACTTTGAGGCGGGATCGAGGTCTTTATCAATTGAAAAAAAACAACACTTTGTTGCTATTCTCAAACCCCTATTTAAGTTGTAGTACTCCCATATCGCTTTCCCGGTCGTATCAAAGTGTAAACCTTGCCACCAACCCCTATTAAAGTTGTAGTACTCCCATATCGCTTTCCCGGTCTTATCAAAGTGTAAACCTTGCCATCAATCATTTCAACAACCTCTATTACGTTGCTGTATCATAATCAGTTGAAAACAGAGGCCCTTCAGGCTTTTTCCTCCCTTTTCCTTCCTCTTTGTTTTCGAATTTAAGTGCCGCACATCTCAAAAATCCAATGACAAGAACCGGCAGTTCCCTTCGCCTTGCCCTCAAGAGCTCAAAAACGCCCTTAAGTGCTCCATAGCTAAAATATACTGTAACCGATATGAAGTAAAGATCGTATTTGAAAAAGTCCTATTATTTGGCTCTCTGAGCTGATTGGAAAAGTTGAACCGAAGAAACCTGTTGGGAATAACGCGAGGAACCCGTAGCCGATGTAAAAATCGGGATTGAACAATTGTCGAGTATACATTTATGATCAAAATATGACCCCTCAAAGGGGCAGATTCTTCCCCCTGTGTACCATACTAGCTATGTATTTACAAACCAGTCAGTCATGTCGGTGCTGATTTTCATCTCAGTGAGCTCTAATTATTGTGGTTTAGAAAAGGGAAAGTAAAGGTAAAAGTCTTATAAAGTCACATATTTAGCAATGATTGATTGAATTTGTTTTCGTAATTGTGTCAAATTGTCGTAGCACCTTCAAAACCACAATGCCATATAATACAATTAACATTGTCTCCGCGCGTAGTGTTGGTTGCTCAAACTCGGTGCACCTTCTGGTAGACTACAGATATTTGCTTTTTTTCTAATATAGCTAGTAAAGAGATATATGCGGACGCCTTATTGTTGGTTGATCAAACTCAATGCACTTCTGGCCGACTACAAATATGCGCTTTCTTCAAATATAGTTAGTAGTCAGACATATGCGGAGCCTTTACTGGGACAATTTTATATTCTTGATTTTATGTTGTTCACACTATTATTGTGGCTGCGCTCCGTAAAATATTTTTGTTCAATGTTAAAATAAATTCTGACTGTGCCTAGTGAGGCATGACTGACCCCGACAGTGACTCGGGCAGCGACTCGGGTATATTGTGTTTTGAATTATTTGAAGATTCTGGAACCTGACTAGAGAGCAAGTGATCACTTGCAACCGTTTCAACGTATATACCACCGATACTTCCCCTTCGGTGCTTATTCTTGCGGTGGCCTCTGGGTGAGTCGATTCGTGGCTCCCTACTTGTACATCTTGAACTTTGACCAACGGATTTTGGTGTAGCTGTGTACAGTATACGTCTTGTTTGTACGGCTTGTTGGACAATGGGCATCGGTGTGCTTGTTGGGAATGTGCTTCGGTAGGTTATCCTAGGATCCAGGCAGTCGAGCGGTTGTACATCTAGTAGTGCCAAGATGGCAATCGACAGAAGGGATTCATTGATAGCTATTGAAACCAAGTACATATGACCAAACCGTGAGAGAAGCCTTGTCCAGTCAGTGGGCTTCCCTTTGGGGATGCGAGTTAACAAATATACTACGATAATCCGAAGGCTGACACTCACCACAGTGAGAAATATCGCTAATCGCAGACAGCTGCCCCAGTGGCCAAACCCACTGCCTATCCTTTGTGACTTGTATGCGTAATAAACCAGCACGGTGAGCGATGGGAAATAAGAAGCACTAAAAAGCATCTTGAAATTTGTGCTGATACTGGATAGAGTCATTGTTGTGTATACTATAGACAGAATAAACGCAGGTAGCACGCAAAAAATATAGGTAAGGTACCATATGGCATCTAGATGTCGAAGGGCGAACTGACTTCCGAGGAACAGATGGTATAAAAAACTCTGCCGCGATGCCAGTAGAGAAACAACAGATACACCACCAACTAGAAACCCTATCTGCCGAATCCAACCGAATACACCCGTTGTAGTAGAAAATCGGTAGAAATTCCCAAGAATGCCCACTAAGACGCCGACTAGTGTCATTAAGGCGGAGACAGCTAACCCAATTACAAACCGTTTCCCACGAGTTTTCACCAGTGGATATTCCGCGTTCCACAGACATATCCCAGAGAGACCGATGGTTAGTAAAGCAGTAAAACCAAGAGTGGTATACTGCAAAATGGGCAGAGCTATGTTATAATCTCCAGGTTGAAAATTGTATGGTTTCTGGGATTGATTCTCTATCAATATTCCACAGGCCGTGTAGGTTGCAACGAACCATGCAGTTGTTATCCCAAAGCTCATACCAGACATCCAATAAGACAGTCGCAAGTACTCTTTCTCAGTTATAGTTCTTGTTCTATATACGCTTTGAAAGGCAGCCCAAGTCTCTGAGAAGCCCGTATTTTCAGATTCCGGATCAACTCCTTTCGAATTCTGGGTCTCCAGCTTCACTTCCGTACATTCCGAGATTGTCTGACGATTGTTAATTTCTGCTATTGTGATAGTGTGATTAGCATCCTCGATCTGTATCGCATCACATGGAACTGTCTCTGTCGATGATACGTTCACGCCAGCAGGTGCATTTACAAAAAAGTCACGGCCACTACATTTTTTCTTATATGTGTGGTTCCTGTGGACCCCATTGCTTTCGGAAGTCCCGCACATAGTATGCTGTTAGGATTTGCAATCGGGAGTGCAAGGATGGGATCTCTGGCAGGTGTTGTATTATATCCTAGTCAATGATCTTTGAATTGATCCAGGCATCTCACAGCTCGTCTATACGGACCACTACTAAACTGTTTGTTGTAACCTTGGTTGATTATAAAACGACATGCCCGTATAATATGCTATGAGAAAATCCAAGGAGTGGACGTATTTATTTATGTATAATATATATATATATATATATAATAGAATATGTATTTACTTATTTTTTTACACACATTAAATCAGAACCCTTTTTGTTAAAAAAAAACGGTACAAATACAAATACAAATTGAATTTATTGTTTTAGAAAAATATCATAAAAAAAAGAGTTACAAAGTACAAAGAGTAGAGTCTGTAGTCTGAACTGACTAAAAACTTAAAATAGGTACATATGGTAGAAGGCAGAGGCGACGGAAATAATTTTACTCCCGTTCAGAACATCGTAGGTCAAGCTCATAACGTTATGAGGGTACGGATAGAGATTGAACGTAAACGCATAATTATTCAACTTTAGAACGTTATAACGGTTATAATAAAAAAAGTAGGGCCTACCTAAGTTCTTTTACCGGATTAGTTCGTATTGTAAAAATAGTAAATACCTAATGTTTTAGACCCTCATGATGCACCTACGTGTATACAAAGGACCAGATATGGAATAAAAGTCGAACGTAAACGTATATTTACTCGATTTATAAAAGTTTTAGTGGAAAACGGTAAGGTTAGTGACGTAGGCAGTATGGACTAGGGAGTAGGGACGTATAAATACACAAGAGGAGAGTCAAGACTGAAGAGTGAAGACAGTTTTTAAATGTAATGTAGACGGAGTAGACACTCACTCTACTCTATAGAGTAGTACTAGAGAGTAGTGACAGTCACCCAAAAATCAAAAATCAAAAAGTAAAAGCACTTCAGTCTAAATATCAAAAATAATGCTCCTATGACTACGACTTAGTAGTGAGCTGGTCGCAATTGCCCTTCACGCAGCTCAATGGGTATTTTTAAAGTACTTTAGAAAGCTATGGTCTATGTATGGCTAAGCCCAATGCGTTAACCGTTAAAACTTCTATTACTTGCCGATATAAGCGAAGTTCAATTTTTATTACATTCATGGCCCAATGGATTTTAGATGGGGTGTATTTTCTAGGTCCGCAGATTTGTCCCCAGTTGAGGCTGTTGAGCGCGCCAAATATGACCGGGCTCCGAGTTTCTATTTTCTATTGGCTATGATAACCTATAATATATTCAGTTTGTTTTCACTTTACGGCAGTATCCACAACTCATTTCTCAGTTCTCGACTTCTCGCCCCTATATGAGACAATCAAAATCAAGATCCACTTGATATTTGCGGAATCAGTTTGTTGATGAATCCGCAGGCGCACAGTTGTAGCAAAAAATAGCCCACTTCGTGGATTTTAGGTGCACATTCGAAGTGCATTTTCTGAAATTTCGTTGGGCATATTTGAGCTACATAACCGTTTTAAAGTATATAGAACATGAAAATAGGCGTTATAGTTCAATTTTTATTCAGCATCCACATAACGCAATGAGCTTAGAATTGAATGGTCCATAGGTCTTGGGCCTATGAGGCTATGGCCTATGACTTTAGTCTTCTGTTTAAAAAAAAAGAAGATAAATATGAGTATTCACAGTATGACTATGTACTATGTATGACTATGTAAGTGATTCCAATTTGGATGAATAAAATTAGAAATAAAAATAGAGAAAAATGAATATATACATACATAACTTCCCCATATTTATTTTTCACTTCCTCATATTTATTTTTCACGACGGACCCTTGACTCAAATTTCCGTCTCCGAAACGTAAATCTCGGTGACCCGCAAGTCACCAGTGTAACCCAAATTCAAAAAACCCACAGACCCCACTAAAAAGTTACATAGTTTCATATCGGACATGGAGTTTAGATGTTTGTTTCCAAAAAATCAATTCCCAGTGGGGAGTTTGGGGTCCCACAGTCCCACGACCCACAGACCACAGTCCCACAGCCTCCGAAAAATGTCGGGCCAGGCTGAATCCCCAACTAAAGCGCTCGTCCCCAACGACTCCTTGCATAATGACCAATGGAAATTGGATTTACAAAAATCTACCACAGTCCTCTCTGCACAGGTCAATACTCTACAGGCTAATCTCAACCAAATGTCGGGACCGGCCCTACCAACCCTGGACAATAATGGGCCCATCTCCAAAGAGCCTCTGGCTGACGACCAATGGATATTAACCATGCACCAAATACTCGCTGAACTCTGTGCCAAAGTGAACAACCTCGAATCCGAACTCCGAGACCTTAAATCCCAAACCTGTGTATCTCTAAATGAAGGCACACCCAACACCTTCCAAACCCAGCAAAAAGACCGAGGCCACAGGCGCCCATTAGTAGCAGTGAGCCTCCCAGCTACCGCTCAAAAGTGGGCAACCCCACAAAACCGACTCCCTAAAAATCCCCGATCCCACTGACCTCTCAGCCCCTACTGCAGCCGCCAGTACCCGCACACCTTCTGACGAAAGTGATGGGCCGCCCGATGCCGGACAAAACTCTCCATGAAATGGATGACATCACTCCGGTAAGGCTCTTCTTTCGGGCAATTTTTCCCAACGGCAAGCCCCCTTCCCAATCAGTATTTGAAAAATACTGGCACGCCCAACCGCTCCTCAAACGCCACCACTTTCTTTGGTATCTCCCGTCCAAACCGGTTTCTGAACTAAATCGCCGCGGGACCTCCTCCAGTTTCGTCCACCTTTGTGTTCCCAATGACGCTGTCGCCCAGGTGAAACGACATGCAGAACTAACGTGGAAGTGGCAATTTGATAAAACCATAGACCCCCGCTCCCAACAACATCCTGACGCTACGAAAGCAGCCTTAATCCACTATCTCCGCACCAAGCGGGAGGCCTGCTGCACACATGAACGAGCACCAAAAATTATTGCCCGTAGCATGGATGCTTTACTGGACCCCCTTATGAATTCCACCAACGCAGACATTCTCCAATGTACCACAGACCGGCTCCAGAAGGCATATCAAGCAAAACATACTACAAACCGCTTGTCACCTAACCCACGAATCCCGACAGGCGCTAACACACAGTCAGAACGTGCGCAGCCCGGACGACCCCACGTACCAACGGTCTTCCCGCACAGCCTTAACCTTCCATATCGATTTTGAGTCAGGTTGATATTATGTGTGTGGTTGAAACCTGGCATAACACCACATTCCTTAATCATATACGCTCGATCACACACTATCCAGCACATATCTTCCATTATCGACTCACTTGGCCCAAGCTTCAAACGGGAATTTACTGGCCACTTCTTCCCATCAATCTTTCCTGAACCACTACAGCGACTATGAGAGCCATACCATATATTCATACATTGTATCATACATCCTTGCCATTTTTGAAATAAATAATATTATACATATCATATTCTACATCACACAACACGACACAACATTTTACACCATTCACACTGTGGTATTGGCATCTTTTCCAAACACCACATCCATTGGCGTAAAAAAAATGCCAACAATGCCGCCGCCTCTGGACGAACGCCTTCCCTCTCATGGATATCACTGATATCGCCATCGACTTTATCACTTACGCAACAAATCCCGCGCACGACTATTTCAAGCCAAACTCCGGGTGCATCATAACCTACTACGGTCGTATTTTACCTTGCATGGTCCAGCGGAAGGCTTGCAACGGATTCTCGACCGCATCTGGCGCTATGCCGCTAACACACAAATCTTTGGGGGTTTCTACTACGACATAAATAGACCTTGGGTACAACGGCTGCCAAACCACTCGTTCCGCCCACGTCTGACCGCCCAAAGCAATACCCAAATGTTCCAAGATATTGCGTACCAACGACGATCTCCACGCCAACCCTGCACACCCGTTGCCGACAACACAGGCGCCACTCTCACTGGGACTTACATGGGAACAGTTTTATGATACTGTATTCACGTCTTTTCCCGCACATCAAGTAACATCAGAGGGAAAAGCGGCTGTTAAGAAGCCGCAGGAGCTCACCGATCACGGGTACGTATCCAGGCAGACCTCAAACAAGAGACCCCAACATACACGTGCTCGCGACTCCACTTTATCCACGCGACCCAATAAACGGGCACGCGCAGGAGCAAAGGACATATAACCTCCATTTAAGGAGATTAAGAAATGTGCCGACGCCCAGTGTGGATATTACATGTACAAGTTAACCTCTAACAGTTATTGGAATGGTAGACATGCATCCACCTGTACACAACTTTCTTACAAAGTGTGACAAGTGTGAGAAGACCAATGGTTATTATACTAAGTCTTGTGACCGAAAGCCCAACATTAAGTTGGAGTGACGGTACTACCAGGCACAGTCATCACACAGACAATACAACGACTCTTTAGATGAGCGTATAATAATGCCTGTATATTGCAATGGAAATATTTTCCTTGCGTAGATATATCCGATCGCTTTGCATTAATGAAAAATATCGAAAGGAGAGAACAAACAACTCATCTCATTTTAGCTGATGATAAAACTGCTAAGTGTGATACCATGGCCACAGATGTTAAAATCTCCCTGGCCGATGATAGGAGTATCACTACTCAAGCTGTGATAGTTAAGATGCCACAGAAGTACGACATTATAGTCGGAATGAGTGATTTACTCACTCTAGGCACAACCGTAGCTGGTCTACCAACTAACATAGATCCCTTAAAGGATCAATCAGACGATAACTGTCTGAATCCATATAAACCCCCCGTCAGACACAGTCAAGGCATTAATACCTGACTTTGCGAACAAAATCATGGATCTGATTCTTGTTAATATGAAAGTAAAGATCACAAATTGGGCAAAATTCCGCTTAAACGACGGATATGTCAGACTTGACTTAAGCAAGGTAGACTTTACACAGCTTAAGTGTCCCTCAAGGAACTATGTATCCTGGAGACACGAGGCTGTTGTAAAGGAACAAGTTGAGAAATGGCTAGCAGAAGGTGGATAGAAATTAACTATCAACAAACGCCAGTTAACTTTGCGCTGCTAGCCGTAGATCAACATAACTCTGACGGATCGTTTAAAAAAAGTCAGAGTATGTTTAGATATGAGTCCAATAAATAAATTATTGCCGACTCATAGCTTTCACTTACCTCATATTAACGAGCTACTGCGAAGAATGGAAGGAGCTACAGTGTTTAAAACTATAGACCTTACACAAGGATACCATCAAATGCAAGTGTATGAACTTCACCGTAAACACCATAAATACTTTAGCTTTACGTGCAAAGGCAAACAATACCGGTTCAGCGGTGCACCTTTCGGATTACACTTTTTACTAGCATTCTTCCAACAAGTAATGCAAGAAATGTTTGCAGACAAGCCTAACGTGCAAGTCTATATAGATGACATGGTCATCTTTTTCTCAGACTACAGGCGAACATGCCGCATTAGTCAGACAAGTCCTTAAGAGATTCAATGAGAAAAACTTCAAGATTAACGAGAAGAAATACCACTTCGCAATGAGCGATTTTTTTGACCAATCGGACAGGACAAACTACCCCCAAAAAAAAGGACAGACCAAACTTGTCCTAAATAACTTGCACATAAATTATAACCCAACCAACTGGACCCCGAGTCCCCGACCCAGTGAGTCACAACATAGTACATAACAATTATTAATGAATAATCGTTAGTACATACTGTACCTGATAAACTTTAATAAATACGTTTACATGGTATTCTAGTATTTAGCCTGCTCAAGTAACCGAAATCGATCTTTACCGGTGGCTTCTCGACCGTCGCCAAGCCGTGACGCTGTAAACTTGCAAATAAACTGAATAGCGATCAGTGACCGATTTATAAATTGTCGATATGCAAATGCACATACATTCATGTAAATTAAATACAAGTGCACATATTTTTATAAATTTAATACATGGATGTGCACATACATACCTATAGATTAAAAGCATACATGTGCAAATATATACTTGTAAATTAAATGCATGTAAGTGCACAAACATACTTACACATCTAATACCTATATAAGCACATACATACATATAAATGAAATATATGTAAGTGAACATTAAGGACATGTAATTGCACATGCATACTTATACATTATATACATATATGTGCACATACATACTTTTTGTAAGTTATACGTTAAATACATGTAATTGCACATACATACTTATGGATAAAGTACACGTATGTGCACATACATACTTATAAATTAGATAAAATGTATGTGCACATATATACTTATAAGTTGAATATATGTAAGCACACAAACATATAAATTAAATACATGTAATTGCACATGCATACTTAAACATGAGCATGCATGTGCACATACATACTTATACATTAAACACGTGTAGGTGTACATCCATATAGATTAAACACATGTAATTGTACATACATGCTTATAGATAAAGTACACGTATGTGCACGTACATACTTATAAATTAAATACATGTATGTGCACATACATACATATAAATTAAATACATGATAGGTATGTGCACAGACATAGGGATAATATTTTTTATTTCAAAAATGGCAAGTATGTATGATACAATGTATGAACATATGGAATGGCTCTCATAGTCGCTGTAGTGGTTCAGGAAAGATTGATGGGAAGAAGTGGCCAGTAAATTCCCGTTTGAAGCTTGGGCCAAGTGTGTAAACTTCTGTAAACTTCGATGGAAATTACTAGGTTTCAAACTATAGTAAACTAAAATACAATTTAGTCAGTTAGGATTTAGCAGTGGTAGCTTGTGTAAGAATGATCGGGACTGCCTCTTGTTAATAGCCTAAATATCCTCGATCACACAGGGCGTACCTCTAGCTGTTCTTTATTGAATAATTTTCACTAGAAGTACTAAGTGTTCATGATC
>NW_014038610.1:3190-9896 GCF_001186125.1 Sphaeroforma arctica JP610 | reverse complement strand
TACAAGAATACCGAATAACTGGAGAATAGACTACCCCGCAGAGGAGTGAGCCGAGCTCAAAATATTTTTAATTGTTTTGTATGTATTTCGAATAGAGATACCGAACATATTATAAAGTACCGGTAAAATTGAATACTGTCAACTGACATGTTTAACTTTTTAGTTGTTACCAAACCCTCGAGTAGTATCAGCTATATACAGAAGAGTGTATATACAATGCAGTATACACGCATACAAAGAGCGCTTATATCAACACAGACCGCCAGTACACTACGATGATTGGCACCTATCAGTTGAATTCGTATATACGATTATGAAGAGGTCAAACCCGATGTGCGAAACTCAGTTGATGAAATCAACGACGATGTGAGTGTCAAAATTAACGACATGAATCGGGACGAGAAAGATGTAAAAGAAAGGACTATTGAGATCAACGATGAAACGAAGCTGAGAGATAGTTCAAAAAGAAGACCAACAACGATGTGAAAGTCTATATCGATGACATTAAGGGCAATGGGGAATGCGTCAGTACCAAGAACACCAACGATGTGAAATACCTTAGCAATGAGATGGTCACCGAATATAACGATGACAAGAAGGGCAAGTGATTAATTGACGCCACTGGCAGTGGCTGCGAGGTTAAAGAGATATGTATCTCTTCTGATGATAAGTAGGTATATGTTGAGGCCATTGATGCGATTGATGCATATGCCGATGATATCTTTTCTGTCGACGAATTATTGCATATGTTACCAGCTTCCTTTAAACAACACGAAGATTTGGCGAAGATTTGAACAAAGCCTTATACGAATATAGTAGTACTCCAACCCCCAAACCTTACAAGTGTGCTAAGCGCATTGACGAAAAACATTGGTGATACTCATATATCAACCGTATATAGCTATACAAGCGAATCAAATGAAATAAATTTGCAATTACATACATACATGGCTGAAGATATGTTTAGAATGTTATTTTATATAATTGTATACTGACACATTAGTTATCAAACACATTTACATAGTTAATGATGTGTTTAGTATGTTGTTTTATATGATAATTGTATATTGACAAATTAATTATCAAATGCATAGTTGATGTGTTCATAATGTTCATATACATAGTTGTATGCTGGTAAATTAATTATCAAATTCATATATACATAGTTAATGTGTTTAGAATGTTATTCCTTATAATTTTGTACTGATAAAGTAGAATACTTGCATCAAAATTCGATTCCGGGTACTTCCAACTTCAATGTATTCAAATATTCATATCTATCAGACAGTAGAATATAAACTGTTTGCCCATTTATCGCAGCAAAGGGCTATATTACTTTTGAGAGTTTCGTCTATGCTCGAAGTAGAAGCCTTAAATAAAGTGCAAATGTATATATTTATGTTTCTGACCTCACCTCTTTTATACCTAAGGTGTCTGTGCTAGTGTTCCGTCGCTTGGGCTGGCCAGGGTAAAAGCTCATAGGGACATTATTTGAGACCTTCTGCAGAACACTTTAATACTTCGATGCTACTATTTTTCGATTTCTCCGCAACTCAATCTCACGCTGATCACAGGATGCTTTTCCGCACAGGCTGTGACTCACATAGGGACGCAGGGTTTTTTTTTAGATTGTTGCGGTTAACAAGCTTGATCAACTCTCGTGAGTCGGCTGAGAATCTTGATCAACTCTCGGAAGTCGGCTCAGAAACTTAATCAACTCTCGGGAATTGGTTGAGAAACCTATTCAACTCTCGGGAGTCAATTAAATCCTGTAGGCTACCTCTGATGATTTCTATAAATCAATGAGGGTCTCTTGTTGTAAAGTCTGGTCTGAGACTTAAAGTCTCTCAGAAAGTATACCGCCCTGTCCTCTTCAATTATTAATTGTGTGAGTATATTAGTATACTTCATTTTAGAATTCCACGAATGACCATTGAGATATAATTGTTGATGATTTAGCTCTCTTTCGACGGGTTGCTCATCTGCCTGTTTGTAAATATCTCAGCGTATCATCTTGCAATTGTCAGGTAGAGGAAGTAGCAACCTTCAATATATTGTCCTTGCTCATCGGATGTGCCAATAGTATATCAACTTTATCTTCTACACGACTGTCACCCAGAGTATATTAGTATATTTGTTCTTTTGAACGTAAAGTCCACTTTAGAAACATGCTGCGTATTGTCTCATTCTTTCTGATAGTCCTTGTCGAGAATAAATGAAATCAGCTTTCGTAACCGACCCTTGTAACTACAATTCTTTTTACAGTAGCATCGCAACTCATGAGCTCCGAGTATAATGCACTTCCAATATGCCTTCAGCCATGGTTCCACCCATTGCCATATTCTCACCATTAATGAAGGGCTCACCCGTATATTCAGATATATAGAATACTAGCACAGGTATCTCCGACGGATATATTTTGTCAGATATAATACCTCGTGCTTCATTGTTCAATCTTGTTTCTGGTATGATGTTCAGCCATAGAGCACTCATCAGCTGAAATTTTCCTACCTTTCACTAACTTATTATTCAATCGCCGAGTCATTGATAACAAGCTTATAACGGGCGGTATATCATTTTCAATCAAAGTTTTGAATATTACTGTAGCCTTGCGTACGCTTACTCTGCCTTTGCATGCGTGCCCAACAAATAACCACAAATAGCCTGCACATACATAGAACGATTTGCATGTAGCCGTGGTCGTTGAAAGTGACAACGTGTACGATATAAGTTCCATGCCAATATCACTCCACGCATTTCATGTGTCTCATTCGCTAGCACCACTTCCCAATTAGTATCAGATGTATCTGCTGCAATTTTGCCACCAATTACCTCCTTTTCAGTATACCTTGCTGCACACCAGTCTGGAACATGCAGTATGCTATATAGGTGGAGCCCATGCAATGATGCTCAGACCATAGTTGGCCGTTGAGAGAATGAATGCCTTGAATATTTCCAACCGATTTCGCGGATGGTGCCAACTGAATACTTGGAATCTATACGTCCGGAAGGACACTATAGCCTGGAGTAATGCTGCCACGAGGTGGTCCGTGTGTTGTACAAAGTCGATACCCGGTATTTCCTGGGACAGTTGAAATCCTAAGTATTTAGAAGGCTATGGATAGATGTCAGAGAGTTCCGCCGCCATGGGCATGGGGGGAATGATGGTGAATATATCTTAACTGATCACCAAGATTGCACTACAGATTTTTTTGTAAAGAATCTAGGAAAAATAATACTTGAGATTCTTTATGTTCATCAGTTCTGAAAAGATTTTCAAAATATTGTGAATATATGAGTTTAAAACGAGTCATGAATTGTGATACAAAAAGCGACACCGAATTACGCTACATAGATATTTTGTCCGTAATTTGCACCGCAATTAATCAACAAAATTGAAATATTGCTGCGTTCTTCGTTACAAAACAACTTTTGTCTAGTGAGGAGAAAGATAGCAAAATTACCGGACGACAAAGGCTCATTGTTATGTTATCTTGAGTCATCAGTAGCTCATTTTTGCAGGTGAAAATAGCAATAAAAAGGGGGAATATAACCTGAGGGACCACCAAGAATGTAAATAAAGGGTATCCCGATGATAAGTATAGAACCCAGGGAGTGTTTGCAGAAGTATTTGACAATTTGTCTGTTTATCAGTTAAATAATGTTCAAGAAGTTTTGGTTAGCTCTGTTGTTTGTGCATATATCTATAAATTACTCAATGCCATGAAATATCTTTTGAACTCCAAGTACAACAATACCGAATTACTCTACATATATATGATTTCCATAATATGTACCGTAAGTAGTCAACAACTTATAACGTTGCCGCTTTATTCGTTGAATCGCAATCTGTTTTCTAGGGAGGGGAAGGAGAGGCGACATACGCGCGAACAAAGATTCATTGTTGCACAAATGTTGCGGTAACAGTAGCTCGCTCACCTTTTTGAGTTGAAAATAGTATTAGAAAAGGGTAATATAACTTTTAATAAAGGTCCACCAAGAATGTCTATACAAGGGATATATTACTTAGAATAGGATGATAGACTTTAAATATTGTGCAAATTAAATATTTTATTCTTGACCTTAATTTTGATTTTATACCCAAGGGGCTTGTGATATTGTTGAACTAGTTGTGTTGGCCAAGGCGAAAAGTCATGTGGTCAATATGAAAACACTTGTACAGAACACTTTAAAACTTAGATACTATTCTATTTCGACTTCACTGCTACTAAATCTCACGCTGTTCATATGGTGCTGTGACTCACAATCCGGCACAAATATTTTTAGGTTGTATTAAGTAGATTAGGAAATCAAAGTATTTCTCGGAAGTGAGCTATAAAACTTGATTAGCTTTCGGGAGTGAACTAACTATATTAATTTCTATGAACCAAAGAGTTTCCTTGCTGTACAGGCTGGTCTGAGGTCTGAAGTATCTCAGAATATGTCCGTACTTCAGTAAAAAAAAGGTACAGGATGCTCTGGTTGGTTCAGCTGTCCGTACATGAGTATATGAAACAGCTGTCCGTACAATACTAGTGAAAGGTAACGTAATGAACCCTTTGAGAAATTGCAAATGTATGGTCTCTCTCTCAGTGCTCTTGTACTGTTTCGCGCAATCGTGCTGATGTGACTTCAACATTCATGCGACTATCATGGAGGTCGTTGAGCCATTTCTCTAGTGGATAATCTACTGGAATTCAACGCAAGTTGTCAATAATCAATATATTGTAGTCTTCCACATCAGTGAAATCTTTCCAAAGCTGTTTGAAACTACGTATATTCTTTAGTGCTGTGCGTGACACCTCTGCCGCGTCTGTCTGTCGTAGCAGTTCTTGTACGAGTGACAGATACTGTACCAATGGCATGTTGGTGCTCGCAAACAAGTCTTGTGCTACTGATACAAACTCTATTGTATCGCGACAGTCAGTCATGCTATCATACTGATTGGCCACTTGGGGAACTAACTTATCTGGTTCTGAGATTTTATCCCCTTCATGAGATCTAACTAGTGTTTACTCGCTCATAAACCCACTGATCGCAATGTACTCATCGTAATCACTTCTATCAAAGTTCTTCACAGTTTTATTGTATAACTCCGATAGCCATTGATCTACTTCTGGTATCAACCTGTTAGGTTGTTGGTTATGCACTGCATATCTAAGCTAGTGGATTGCTCGTATGGCAATGGGTTCGTCCGCCTTCTGTGCGTACAGCTTGTCCATTATTATGCCTACGATGTATGCGTTACCCTCGTATATGTTCTTGTCAATTGACACCTTGAACTTACTCATTGCTGGATCTAACGGTGCCCTTGCTGGTGTGGGCTGGTCATCCAGCTGCATCTTCCTCCATTCTTTGAAGTGAAGTTGCTTTAGGATGCTTGGCATCACGTGTGGTTGTGGCCGAGTTCTGGTTGTTCGGCTCGTACTTCCTCTTGTGTGTCTACGACTTGAGCTCACTTGTGTGCGTAGACTCCTTCGTGCTGTTCGTGTCCTTTGGTAGGGCGCAAAAGTCATTGACTGTTCTGTGTGTTGAGTATTAACTGTGTTGTCAGAATTCATTTGTTATTCGTCAGTATAAATTGGTTCACTTCGTTGCTGATACATGTTTTGAGTCAAAGTCGATTGATCACCATTATGTGTGTCTCCGGCATGATGTTTGGTGACAGTGTTGGCTGCAGTCATATGCGCTTGTGACTTGAATTGTCTGTCTCCGCGTTTCCTGGGTTTATTTAGAAGATTTTTGTTTGAGGTGATAAATATTGGGTCATGTTGGTTTGTTTGTTGTGAATTAACATTCTTGTGAACCTTGTTTATCATCCAGTAAATCTTGGATTGAGATTTATTGATTTTTATTTTTATTCTGTCTCGTGTCTGAGCTTCGAACATCTAGAAACTGAACAAAAAAAAATTGAGTGTTTGGAAAATGTGGATTTCTACAGATGCTATCGAACTGCTAAGTTTTAAGAATTGGTCTATCGGAGTACCTTGCGTCTGCTTTCTATGATAGTATTATGTGTGTACATGTCAACTTGATTCAGTTGTTTCTGTTCCTGTATTTTTGTTCTAAGTTCTATGTTCGCATGCTATTATTTATATAACTATAGTTGTGTTTCGCATTTGACTGTGTATAGATTGATATGACCTTTGCAATAAATCGTCAGATGCCTACATTTTATGATAGTGTTCCTGTAGAATCAGTAATCATTCGATCGAGCAACGTTCAGGGTTTTTGTTGTTGCTTGCGGTTCGTTTGTGTCACTGAGTCTCTATGCTCTTCCCGTACGTGTGAGTTCTTTTATCCATTTATGTGACTTTCGTGTTCATTTGCTGATTTGGATGTCTATCATTCGTGTGACCACGACCTACCCAGAATTATTGTGTCCTGTACTATCCATGAAGTTTGAATGTCTCGGGTGCTTGACGTTTTGTTTGTTATAGGATATCTTAGAGAGCATTCTCGTTTATGTATGTGTCTTTGTTCTATCCATGACCTAGGATTGTGTGTGATGTTCACGTATTATTCACTCCGTGAAGTTTGGTTGTGTTGGATCTCTGATGCCTCGTTTGCCAGCGTGTGTTTTAGAGAATGGCATATGTATTGTACCTCTTATGTTCCATCCATGAAGTTTGGATGTGTTTTGTCTCGGTTGTCTTGACTGGTACGAGTGTCCATTATCAATTATCCTGATTTATACACCGAATGT
>NW_014038610.1:0-1776 GCF_001186125.1 Sphaeroforma arctica JP610 | reverse complement strand
TTTTGTGTTCGCTTTTATCAATAATAATAACTTCCACGCTTTTTGTGTAACGTATTTGTCTTTTTGTGTTTTCTCGATTAGTTTTAGCTTGTATAATCCGTTTCTCTAGTCTGCAATCTTCACATGTGTGTATTTCCTTGCAGACGGTTCTCGTACACTCTTGTTACGTCTTGTACTTCATCGATGCTTAGATGTGACTAGGTGTACTTTATGTACCTTTGCACTCTTGCTGCCTTAGGCTCTTTTGCTATGTGGTGCTCTTCTATTTCAGATTTAGGCTCCTGACTTATGCATATAGTGATTTCCTACATATTACCTTAGTAACTTGTAAGCTTGCCTGTTCGATTTATGCGGCCTCCCTGAAGCTTCTCTTATGGTTGCACTTAGTCTGCTTGTGCTCGCCTCTCCTAACGTGTTCGAATGGCTTAGGACTTGTACAGTAACGCCGGGGTTGGTACAGAACTGTTGTGTACTTCGACATTTGTAGAATTTAGCACACCAAAATATAACAAGTTATCACTGATGACAGGTTTCTTAATTTTTTAGCGTCCCAATATTGATGTTATCATTTTGACAGGTTATATAATTGTTCACTCGGGGCTATCTAGGTGTGCTTATATTTGGTGACACCTAGATTCACTTACTTTTGTACTCAGTAGGATAACGTTGTTGTGCTTTTTGTATATTTTGTGGCCGGAGTTCGGTCGTTTCTCTCAGTGTAGAGGCGTCCTCGTTTTATCTCCTGTCTTCTTTTCTTACAAGGTGTCTCGTCTAGGTTGTGCTCAGCTTTCAGTGCCCAGTGGTAGTTCTATCCTTAGATGGGATTTTCTTTGTCAGCTTCGTGTTCTGGCCCCACTCCTCGCGTTTTCCTTTCTGGCTAAGTTACAATATTGTTCTTATTTCGTACTAGTTAAGGTTGTGTATAGCAGAGTTCTGCTTCTGTTGTTTGACTTATCGTGGTAAAGATATTGTTAAAAATGTAGAGTTAGAGTAGCCTACTAAAATACGACCAAATGAATCAATAGACCTCTTCTCAAGTGCAAATCTATCCGCTAGGTAAAGTCATAGGCTGAAGGACTCCCATTGAGTCCTTTTGTGTTTAGTATTTTTACACTAGACCCAAATTATACTCGAGTGTTTCTCTCTCACACGGGGGTCCCGCTATATTTCTGATCACTAATATCAGAAATACAGGATCCTGGATCCAAAACTCAGTATTTAATAATCTTGGTTTTGGATTGGCTTACCTGATAATCTGGTCCCTAGATGCTACACGGATACTACTTTCTAATACCTTTTACATTAGTTTCAGTCTAACCTCAGAAATAGGCGCACCAATGGGACTGATACTATTGCATCAATACTATTAAGCTACCTTAATATTGCTATTTTTTGATACACTGAACGATGTCAAAGACAGTGTCATCTACGAGTTTTTCTTGCAGTTAGACGTGGGCCAGTGCAGGGTCAGCATTGTAGGGGCAATTTGTAGAAATACGGCCTCCGGTCAGTCTAAAATATCAAGACCAATTGAGATAATACATTGGTTTTTATTTGTATTTTAAATAATTTAATACAAGCTCTTTTTCCAATATTTCCAATGTGTTCTAAATTCACTTTGATGGCTCCAATAGCCTGAGTATTTAGTATGACTCATCTACTTGGACCTATTTGAGACATTAGTAGATGTAGGATATTATAAACTAAATTTTATAATCTCCGAACTACTACTTATAGATTTTGGTCCTCCAGCCAATCTCCAAAATCCAATAAGTC
>NW_014038611.1:6296-9920 GCF_001186125.1 Sphaeroforma arctica JP610 | reverse complement strand
ATATATATATATATATATATATTTTATATACATATCAAATTGACATGACATCGCAGCATTCAAATTAATACTTCTGGCATAATCCTGATCAATTCGACTGCCACTGCAATCCTGTGACTTTATAGCGCGTTGTGGCGCTTGTAAGAGAACTCCACGTGCGTTGTTATTTTTCTCTGTGAAGGTTCCAAGCGTATAGTGTGTCCAGGTTTTTAGGGTTTAGGGTATAGTGTGTCCAGGTTTTAACGGTTAAGGGTATAGTCGTGTACAGGGTTATCCGATTCAAGGTGTAGTGTGTGCAAGTGTGTGGGTTTAGTAAAGCATCGCTCGTGAGCACTGCCTAGTCTGTGAGGAAAGCCTCTACAGACTAACTTGGCGCACATGTCTGATACTTTGTGTTGTACCTTTATCGACTAAAGCCAAACGGTTCAAAGAGAGTGAAACGATGATCAAACGAGCCATGGACGCGTACAAGGGCTATTCGATGGAAAGCCGTCTGCATTTCCGTGCACACAGGTAAGGCTTCGTTTGTTGTGTGTTGTGTGCATTCGCTCGGTTTGACATACTTATATGATTATAAAATTATATTTCATAATGACTCTTTACTCATGCGTGTGATGATCTGTGGCCGGTGTTCATGCAGCATTCTAAAGCAGGTACGGGTACTCTTGGTAGAGGGCAAGAATCAACTGTAAGCGGCGGCCAGCCGACGTCGCGCGGAGGAATAGAGCCTTCGAGTAGAGTACATCAACGGATTAGAAATCTGACTGTTATTCACAGCACTGGCCGGGGTATCGATGTATTGGTCCTTATCGTAACCAGCCTTGGATAAGCCACCCATCCGTATCTGGCTGCATTTTTCCCGCATGAACTCATACCAACACTAGAATTGAACTGACGGCAAGTGGTGCAGGCGAGTGGGGGCGAGTGGGGAGGGTATAGGGGGTGAATTGTGTTATGCCAGGGCCTGTGAAAGGGTGGTTAAGCCAAGTGCTGCTGCCAGTAGGCCCAATCAAGTCTTGCGTATCATCGGAACAGATGACGAAAACCCCAGTTTGTTTGTCTATTAAGGTGTGGCAGAAGCCTCTGTGCTGCCCTAAACCCCCGTCGTGCGAGCACTGCACAGGATGAATATGGCTGCTTACATACGTAGGCTGACTCGCTTTAAACGCTTCACCTGATGTGTGACCTGACAGTGATGGTGAAGCCTACATAGTATAGTTTTTAACAATTGGTGCCTGTGTCATCCATTGCTCGACAGCTAGTTGGTAATCATAGGCGGATTGGACTATAGTAGAGCTGTGAGAAATACAGTCGATTTTGATGACTGATTCAGATAAAAGAAGAGGCAGAATATATCTTGAGCCCTAGCTCTGACAGCTCCTACCTTTATTAACCGTGTGATCATTTTTATTTATGATCCTGGTGCCAAACAATCGTAGAGCGTGACTATCTAAATACAAAGAAGCCAACGTACATCCACATCTGATATTTCAAAGTACAAATTTTTAAGTTGCAAAGTTGTGTATGGTCCAGTGCAGACATTCTGCGTTGATTGTAGTTACATCTTTGTATTTTATACGACCAAAGTAGTATGAGGTTGACTAGCTATGTAGTTCATTGATACCCTTTCTGGTAGATACGTATTCACAATTCAACACCTGCAGCATTAGAACTAACGTATAAATAGTTCATACACTATGGTTCCTACAAGTCATGCGAGTGGCAATCAGAGACAATCACAACGAATCAGCTGAACGATACCAAACGTGCAGATAGACACAGCGGTATCCGGCAAAGCATATTTTCGCCGCGCCAAACTTAGGTTTTTTACTATCTTCATATCGAAAGCTCTTGTTCTTGAACAGATACGAAAGTCAAAAAACTAGTACACTACTAGTAGAGCTCAAATCCTCATAGAACCGTTACCAGCCCTATCGATGAGTGTGTTCTATGGGCTTCAAGTGCAGCTCTGAAGATGATAAAAAACTCGGTTTAAAATGTGCAGTAGTTTTAGATATATATTTGTATTCTAAAGTTTATTGAATTATACCACTCATGATCACATTATCCGTATCTCGTTAAACTAGAGTGATTGTGCTATGATGAGTGGGTAGGAGTGGGCATTAGATACGATTACATACGTGCTACAATGTACGACAGAAGATGGAAGATAACTTGTTCCTGTAGGGATGGGTAAGGAGTGGATGGGAACTATATGCTAATATCAGTGCATGTATAGACAACCTCGTCGATTGGGCCACATTTTTCGCGTTACGTAGAAGTGGTTGATATTCATACATAGCAGTGATCGATATCCACTTGATTAAACCTTTGGAAGTAAGGTATATCCGCTTACAAGTTATAGAACCTTTGGAAGTAGTGTATGCTCACTTACAAGCTATAATGATTATCCTGACTAAAAGCGGTGCAAGGGCACTAGAGCACAACTCGACAGTGTACGACTCTAAATCAGACGATGGTCGCGATAGTGAGGGGTGATCGAGCGGTGCGGAGTAAGATATAAATAATGATGGTGGTAAGAACGGAGATGGGAACGTAGATTTATTGTGCAATTGATGGTGATGGTAAAGCTTAAAGGGGTGATATAGTTACATATTAGGTGATATAATAGAGTTAGTAGAGCCGAGGCTGTACATAGACATGTGCTCAAGAAAACATTTCATCTGGTGGATCCTCATCAGTGTAAGCAAATTCACGCATATCACTATCACTATTGAAAACTATAACGCGATGCTTTGCTCATCGATAACGCTGACGCAAGACGTGCAGTTGTAGTGGTATCGACCAAACAATGTCAAACATACGAAGGAATGTGGAGAACCGTGCATAACAGAAGATACATACGGAAACGCATCCCACGCATAGTATGCATAGTATCTCGTGGGGTTTGATATGTTTGCGGACAGGATATATGTATATCGCTTTTAAACCCTGATATTTAAATACATAAATAAATACATACTCACAACAAAGACCCTTTTTATAAGCCCGCGAAAAAATAATGCGCCAATAAACCATTAGTTGTTCGGTGTGTGACCAGTCGTATAAGATCGTTCCACTGTCAGTCTCTCGGGGCCAGCTATGCACTCAAGGCCCAAGCACTCTGGTGTGACGGGATGTATTTATTCATTTATTTATTTAGGTAGAAGGATCACTCTTTAGGCTACAATATGTAATTGTAACGTACATAACTTTAAATAGTTCATTGACGGTTCGAACGATGTCAATAGTTCATTTTGCCCAGTAGGATCACGAGTGGTTGATATCGTAGGTATATTATCGTATCGAATATAGCTTTATTTTTGTTGATGGCTCGAACGAAGTCAATAGTTGCCCTCGCAAACTGATGAATGATCCTATAGGTGTACAGTGCGGGACATGAAACATAATGAACGTGATTTTGCTAGACTTACTCAAATGTGACTAATCGATGTTGGCTACAATATACGTGTATCGAAAGTAGATGCATTTATGTAAGTTATGTGCAATTTTTTTTCTACAGTTTCAACTTGAAACCTATCGATACCTTCTTGGAATTTGTGCGCAGGTGATCAACATATATATATATATATATATGTATATATATCATATATGGATACATAC
>NW_014038611.1:0-2024 GCF_001186125.1 Sphaeroforma arctica JP610 | reverse complement strand
GTGTGTGTGTGTGTGTGTGTGTGTGTGAATATATTCATATACATGTGCATGGTGAATCTTCAGGCTGCTACCACGATCCTGGTGCTAAGCAGGAGACTAGCAAACTGTTTTCGTCTATCTATGTTCATGTATATATATAATGTGTGTGTGTGTGTTCTCGTACCACATGACCGTTTCTTATTAACTTCAACATTGCCCTGCACTCTACGATTTATCGGCCCACAGGTTTCCGGGCCAGCCTCTCATCTGCAGGTCCCGATTCAGCGAGAACTCTTAAAACGGTACAAGATATGCCACACCCAGCAGCCAAGCGAACGCACCACTACCACAACAACAGACATGCAGCAATACAAGGACACCCAATCGCAACAAAGTAGACCCACGCGCGCACACAGCGGCGATAAGCCCACGCTATGCCGAAACGTGCAGGCAGAAAAAAGCTTGGAAGGCGCGAGTGGGCGCGACATGCAGCGCGCGGAGGCCGGTCGTGCGCGCAGCAGGGATGTGCACGCTCACACCCATACTACGCAAGTGTGTAGTATAACCACACACGCGAAGGATGACGCAAGTGCCAAACACAAACAGGTGAACCCAGGCACCCGACACGAGCAAAGCAGAACAACGGGCGAGTATGGGCCAGATAGTATACGTATCACACACGTCCATAGCAACCGAACCGAAAGTACACGCATCACACACGTCAATATCACCCGAGCCGATAGTACACGCATCACACACACCCATAGCAACCGAGCCGATAGTACACGCATCACACACACCCATAGCAACCGAGCTGAAGGGCTGAGTGACACGACAGCTGTCGAGGGATGCAGCAAGCCAGAGCGCGGGAAGCGTAGAAAGGCCGGGTGGCTACGGAAGAAGCTCAACAAACAACGCGTGCGAGATGGTTGCGCGGTGCATACACCGAGCCATGACACACACACTCACACAGACACACATACGCACACAGACACACATACGCACACAGACACACACACACACACACACAATCTGGTACATCTACACACAGGTGTGCACGTGTCCGATGTCAGTGATGAGTGTCAGCTGCAGCCACCGCCGGTGCCCCAGATACTACCACCACCGGTTGAGTACAACCACACGCCACACGTGCACTCTCTGGGTAGGGCGGAGGATCGAAGCCCAAGTGATGTGAATAACTGTATTGACCGTAGTAGCTCAGCCGGAAACACTGTGAACAAGGATGTGCACAAAGGCCAAGACAACAGCCCTGCGCTTATCCACCACGCCGATCCGTTTAACGGCACCAATCACACCAGACACGCCTCTCCGAACACTAGTACAAATGCAAAGTGTACTGAGACTACGCCTGGCATTACGGATACACACAACGAGAGTGACATCACCATGTCTCTGGACTCCGTTGTGGCTGCAGGCGATCCGTTTGACGGCCCACCCACGCCATGCGTCAACCCCGAGACAGACAGCGAACACGAACATAAACACGAACACGAACACGAACACGAACACGAGGGATATTCACAGGACAGCAGGGCTACCACAAGACTAACAGACGCCTCACAAACCACTCCACACACACACACACACACACCACCCGCGGCAGTGGGGACGGGTGCACCTCCCCACACAACGAGAATGCCGAACAAGCGGTCTGTGTTGTTTTCATTGGTCTCGAGGGTTGGTGAGACAGGACCTGGTACGAGCGAGGGCGTCCGTTGTCATGGTAACGGGAAGTCGCAATTGTCCTCGCCTATCACACGCACCCAGCCCTCAGGAAAACGGACTTGGACAGGTGTAAATCCAACGTCTACCCTAGCCAGTGGCAGTGCACAAAGGCTTTCGAGCCATGCATCGCTCAAGGGTTCCATGGTGTGTGTCGACATTGTTTGCAGCGGTGACTTTGATCAGATTGATTGGTGAGGTACTGTGTTCGATCTGGTTGCTGGGTAATGTATGTTACTAAGAATAGTTGCGTGCGTATGCGCGGTGGGGACAAGTATTTTCCTAATAAGTTATATATATAC
>NW_014038612.1:6490-9936 GCF_001186125.1 Sphaeroforma arctica JP610 | reverse complement strand
ACGTATACGTATGCAGCTGAGGTTGTGTGGGTGGACGTATATATGCAGCTGAGGTTGTGTGGGTAGACGTATACGTATACAGCTGAGGTTGTGTGGGTAGACGTATACGTATGCAGCTGAGGCTGTGTGGGTGAACGTATACGTATGCAGCTGAGTATGTGTGGGTGGACGTATACGTATGCAGCTGAGGTTGTGTGGGTGGACGTATACGTATGCAGCTGAGGTTGTGTGGGTGGACGTATACGTATGCAGCTGCAGTTGTGTGGGTGGATGTATACGCATGCAACTGAGGTTGTGGGGGTGGACGTATACGTATGCAGCTGAGTTTGTGTGGGTGGACGTATACGTATGCAGCTGAGGTTGTGTGGGTGGACGCATGCACTGTACGCGTGATGAGCACTTCGTTCTGTAGTAGGCTTACTGATTGGTTAGGAACGTGTGGCATGTGCTTAAAACCAGTGATTCAATGCGTTGATGGTTCGCGGGTCGCAGGGTTGTATGTCTGGCTGAAGTCATCTGTGCAGATGGCCGAGAGACATAGGAACCACACTCTGTAACCCAACATGTGACTGTATTGTGTGTATTTGTATGTGTATGTATGATGCGCATGTGCCTTTATTCTGTGTATCTGTAAACCCCGCAGTTTTGGCTGTGTTTGCATCTGTATGACTGATACTCCCAATGTGCCCGTGCCCTGACACAACCACTTGTCTTCCTTCAGATACAGCGTCACCTGAAGGGCTCGGCCATCGTCCGAGTGTTATGAGTGTCAACACATTCCTCACCTCCTCACTGCCGCCCGCACCCCCACCGCAAACCACACAACCCCACGGCCATACCCAACACCACACGCTAAGCGTAGACGAGCACAACAGCAACAAGGGCGGTAACAATGACACTGACACGACCCAGGACAAGGACAGGGAAAAGGAGAATCCCACACTGCCCCGACAGGAGAGCGTGGTCAGTATAGGGGGCTTCTTGAAGACCACATTGCCCACTACACAACCCAAAGGTAAGCCCACGGTACACGCACAGCAGCACAGGTAGTTGCAGCGGTTGTCATCTCAGTTGTTGCGCAGGTTTCCAGGCCTGCTTCAGGACGGGATTCATTGCTCTATTTAGAGAACAGGTCCACCGGTGCATTATATCCTGGTTTTTAGTCGCCTTGGATATTAGATTACATCTCCTGCTTCAGGGCGGGATTCATTACTCCATTGAGAACAGGTCCACCAGTGCAGTATGTCCTGGTTTTTAGTCGCCTTGGATATTAGCTTATATACATATCCTGTCCTAAGACTTTAAGGTCCACCAGTGCATTATGTCTTGGTTTTTAGTCGCCTTGGATATTAGCTTACATACATATTCTGTCCTAAGACTTTAAGGTCCACCAGTACATTATGTCCTGGTTTTTAGTCGCCTTGGATATCAGCGTACATACATATTCTGTCCTAGGACTTTAAGGCCCTGAGGTTCAAATCACATGAGCGTGAATGTTGAGCTGTCAGTGTACCGAGCGAGAAGGAATGGTCGTGGCAAACCTTCTCCACGTCACCGTCGTCGTGTGCAGCTATCAGTGATGTGTGCCAATGATAAATGTTGATTCGTGGCCATGCGTGTGCCATGCCCATGCACTGCTCACACGATTACCTTGAATGCCCGCGTGGTTTGTCACCAAGTATTTGACATGCAAGGTTTTAGGGTTTTATGTTTGACACGCAAGGTGTCGCCAATGGTTAGCGCAGCTGTTTAATGTCTTGGGTTGTCTGGTTCATTAACTGTTTAATGTCTTGGGTTGTCTGGTTCATTAACTGTTTAATGTCTTGGGTTGTCTGTTTCGTTAACTGTCTAATGTCTTGGGTTGTCTGTTTCATTAACTGATTCATGTCTTGGGTGTTCCATTCTTTCTCACAGGGTACATGCGGGCCTTCAGTGTAGACTCGGGGAGTCTAGTGTCTGGAAGTGAAGTGTCGATGAACGATGCGGCCCACACTGCTCTGAGCGTATGTCCATTATAGTATTTGGTAATAGGTTGATTGATATTCATACACCTGGTGTATATTTATCAATGCAATAGGTGTATGGCTGTTAGTGTACTTTAATGGTTGTCCATTGTAGTATTTATTAATAGGTTGATTGGTATTCATGCACCTTGTGTGTATTTATCAATGCAATAAGTGTATGTCTGTTAGCGTACTTTAATGGTTGTCCGTGGTAGTATTATTAATAGGTTGATTGGTATTCATGCACCTTGTATGTATTTATCAATACAATAGGTGTATGTCTGTTATTGTACTTTAATGGTTGTCCACTGTAGTAATTGGTAATATGTTGATTGCTATTTATGCACCTTGTGTATATTTATCAATGAAATAGGTGTATGTCTGTTAGTGTACTTGAATGGTTGTCCGTGGTAGTATTTGGCAATAGGTTGATTGCTATTCATGCACCTTGTGTGTATTTGTCAATGCAATAAGTGCGTGTCTGTTAATGATTGTCCATTGTAGTATTTGGTAATAGGTTGATTGCTATTCATGCACCATGTGTGTATTTATCAATGCAATATATACGTGTCTATCAATGTACTATATTTGATATTTGTCTGTACGTGTGCGTGTTCACTGTAGCAACTGGTTGATTGATCTCTACGCCCATCTTTAATCAGCGAAACACATCCAAGAACACTATTGGTGATACCAGCCAAATGAGCTTCATGGGGTTTCTGCAAACCTACGCCAGTACCGGAATACCAGAACCATCAGAAGACACGGACACAGACGCAGGTACAGTCACACCGCCTGTTCAACTAGCGTCAGTGTAGTGTTTGCACTGGGAGGGGCTGAGTGTGTGTGGAATGGTTGCTGAGTGCGTGCGTCAGTGTTAATGCGCAGATATGACCACTGCAAATGCTCACAGTTGTCTTGCGCGCGGGAGTGATCATTTGATGTGTTTGAGGGTTTAATATCAGTGTCTACGTATTCTCATGTTCGTGTCTACGTATTCTCATGTTCGTGTCTACGTATTCACATGTTCGTACCTACTAATAATTTTCATGTCAAGTTTTAATTTGTGGAAGCCATGTACCCAATCCGCTCAGCCGCGTCTCTATTCATCTCTGCACATACCTGTACTGCTGCTCTCCACGAACACTCTCCAGACGCCGATCTAAGGTTCAAGAGACGATCAAGTACGGGGAAAATGAAACGCAAATTCACTCTCAGCAGCATATTCCCGGGCCAGAGTGTGGGCGTAAAAGGGGTATGCCAAAGTGGCAATTGTTGTGTTTAGAGTTTGTATGTGGGCAGCAGTTGTATTGTGAACTTTATTCGTGATACGACGGGACAATTGTGAATTGAGGACTCGTGTGTCTCTACAACCAGCTAAAATGTCTCATAGTATATATTATATATATATATATATATATATATTTAGATATTTTAGATAAA
>NW_014038613.1:8906-9937 GCF_001186125.1 Sphaeroforma arctica JP610 | reverse complement strand
CCACTGTTATACAAACGATTGAGTCAATCCCACTGTTATACAACCGATTGAGTCAATCCCACTGTTATACAAACGGTTGAGTTAATTCCACTGTTATACAAACTAGTGAGTCAATCCCACTGTTATACAAACGGTTGAGTCAATCCCACTGTTATACAAACGATTGAGTCAATCCCACTGTTATACAAACGGTTTTGTCAATCCCACTGTTATACAAACGATTGAGTCAATCCCACTGTTATACAAACGATTGAGTCAATCCCATATTATACAAACGGTGGAGTTAATTCCACTGTTATACAAACGATTGAGTCAATCCCACTGTTATACAAACGATTGAGTCAATCCTACTGTTATACAAACGATTGAGTCAATCCCACTGTTATACAAACGGTTTAGTCAATCCCACTGTTATACAAACGATTGAGTCAATCCCACTGTATTACAAACGATTAAGTCAATCCCACTGTTATACAAACGGTTTTGTCAATCCCACTGATATACAAACAAAAGAGTCAATCCCACTGTTATACAAACGATTGAGTCAATCCCACTGTTATACAAACGGTTTTGTCAATCCCACTGTTATACAAACGATTAAGTCAATCCCACTGTTATACAAACGATTGAGTCATTCCCACTGTTATACAAACGGTTTTGTCAATCCCACTGTAATACAACCGATTGAGTCAATCCCACTGCTATACAAACGATTGATTCAATCCCACTGTTATACAAACGGTGGAGTTAATTCCACTGTTATACAATCGATTCAGTCAATCCCACTATTACACAAACGGTGGAGTTAATTCCACTGTTATACAAACGATTGAGTTAATCCCACTATTCTACAAACGGTGGAGTTAATTCCACTGTTATACAAACGATTGAGTCATCCCCACTGGTATACAAACGATTGAGTCAATCCCACTGTTATACAAACGATTGAGTCATTCCCACTGTTATACAAACGGTTTTGTCAATCCCACTGTTATACAAACGATTGATTCAATCCCACTATTATACAAACG